>NC_059428.1:158788072-158922255 GCF_021028975.2 Sphaerodactylus townsendi
GTATGTATGTATGTATGTATGTATGTATGTATGTATGTATGTATGTATGTATGTATGTATGCATGCATGCATGTATGTATGTATGTGTGTGCATGTATGTATGTGTATATATATATGTGTGCGTGTGTGTGTGTATATATATATATGTGTGTGTGTGTATATGTATATATATGTGTGTGTGTGTGTATATATTTATTATATATATATACCCTTGATAAATCAGTATTCCCCCTTCCTCAGCAACATAGGAGAGTTTATTATGGGTTGAGTTTCTCTCACTCCTTCTTGAGTCAGGGGAAGGAGGAACACAGGAGTGTTCTTACACAGGAGGAAAGTACCACTGCTATTGAAATGGATCCAAAAGATCCGACATTCAGGACTTAGAAGAAAGGATCAACCTAGCGTAGATTATGCTCAGCGAAGAGCCCACCCCCTCCAGTTTTCATGGCAAGGAAACCAGAGGAAGGCTGAGGTTTATAGCCATACCTGGAGAGATGAAAAATGTCCTCCATAGCTTCTTGTCTCGAGTAACATCGCGAATTTCCCTGGTCATGTTAACCAATCTGCCGGCAACTGGCGGGACACGGCGAAAATCCAAGATTCTGATGGGGAAAATATGCAGAGCGATTTATAAAGCCACAAAATCTCCCCCCCCCCCCCCCCCCCCCTGGCCTGGTTACATCCTGACGGAGTATCAATAACCTCTGCTGTGTTTTTTGTCCCAGGTCTTTGATTTGAAAATCGTTCAAGGCCCAGTATCTAGGGATTGCTTATTTTTAAAGGAGGTTACTAGACCTCATGGTTCTAAAAAAGTGAATATTCAAGACTTTGGTTGTGGGCTTGGTTCTGAGAGCCAGTGGTGTAGTGGTTAAGAGAGGTAGACTCTAATCTGGGTTCGATTCCTCACTTCTTCACATGAGTGATGGACGCTTATCTGGTGAACAGGGTTTGTTTCCCCGTACCTACACATGAAGCGTGCTGGGTAACCTTGGGCTAGTCACAGTTCTCTCCGAACTTTTCTCACCCCCACTACTTTGCAAGGTGTCTGTTGTGAGGATTATAAATCCAAACTCTTCTTCTCGCCTTCCCATACACTCATGATCTCAACTTAATCTACAATCGCAGGGTTATAAGACAGAGAAAACAGCAGCTGGAACTCAGTGCATTCCACCCCAGCCTGCTTGAAGATAATGGGTTTGCTAAAAATAACACATTTCTGTGCATTTACCTGTCACAATCTTACCTGTCCAGATGGAATGCGGCTATTTCGGCATTATGCCTTTCGTAGTCTGAGAAGTAAAAGAAGTCTGGGGGCGTTTCCTGCTCTCTCGTCTGTCTGCAAAAGAAAGCGAGAGAAAACACATCGGTATGAATTTTACACAAACAGGGAAGGGGAAAACCAATATTCATTTCTGTTCCCTTGCCATCACAATGCGCCTGACAAAGTTGGCAAGTTAGGGGAATTTTGTGCTGGAATAAAAACAATTTTAGATTTTTTAAAATTCTGGTTCAGCAGCCCATTCAGTGTGGTTTGAGAACAGTTCAAGGGACTGAAGCGTGTCCTATTCATTGTTTTCGCAGTCTTCCCAACCACCCTGCAAGGTAGGCCAATATGCATGTGAATGCATATTGTGATGAGGAAATCAGGCACATGCCCAAGGGAAAAGCAGAAACTGCCAGACATCTCTTCAACTTGTCTGAGATTTCATTATATGACATTCTAATGGGATTTGCATTCTTTTTTAGTTGAAGGGAGACGGTTTGTGTGGAAAAACCGCACGAGGGACTAAAAGAAATAATGTTGGTGGCATATTAGCACAGCGGCGTAGTGGTTACGACACGGTGTACTCTAATCTGGAGGAACCGGGTTTGATTCCCCGCTCTGCCGCCTAACTGTGGAGGCTTATCTGGGGAATTCAGATTAGCCTGTGCACTCCCACACACGCCAGCTGGGTGACCTTGGGCTAGTCACAGTTCTTCAGAGCTCTCTCAGCCTCACAGGGTGTTTGTTGTGAGGGGGGAAGGGAAAAGAGTTTGTCAGCCCCTTTGAGTCTCCTGCAGGAGAGAAAGGGGGGATATAAATCCAAACTCCTCTTCTTCCTCTTCCTCTTCTTCTATGTTGAATCTGGAATGCTTCGCAGACACATGTGCTTAGGACACTGCTTGCGCAAGATCCCGACCTGCGGCGTCCTGTGAGCATTGTCCTTGAAAAAATTCTTTCCACAAATACGTTTTCTGTCTCAATACACACGCAGGCTGCAGCTACACATCATTGGGCATTGCAGTATTGCTGTGCAATAGCAACTTGGCTGGGAGAATCCCATCGTAAATGATTGCTATTGCACATTTGAGCAATATCCAATGATGTACGGCTGCAGAGTTTGACAAGATCTATATCGTTTGTACACAGAGCTCAGCAGAGAGGGGGCCATTTTTATTGAATCTTTGTCCTGGGCAATTATAAAATTTCCCAGTCATCGCATTTCCCTTTCAACTCTGGCAGCTGGGATGCTTCTCTGAATAAACACGACACTTCCTCTGTGCCCCCAGGGCAGTCAGGGATGCGCGCTCTGCACTGCACTTGAGAAGAAGCAAAAGGAAATTGCATCCAGCTGGGTGCGCGGGGTGTGCTGGAGCGCATTAGCAAGATCAAATGGGGCAGGCTTCCATGTGACTTTTAAGAATGACACTCATCACTCCTGGGTGGAGGTATCGTCCAGTTTTTCTGTGTGATTCAGAATAACATTCAGTGCTACCAGGCAGAGGCGTAGCTGGGCCAAACTGCACCCAATGCGCAGTGTGTTCCCCCCCCCCATGGCCCACCACAGCCCCCCCACGGCACCCTTCGGCTCCCCTTCCCACACTTACCTTAGTTCCTTTTCTTTTTCTAGTACTTTTTCAGGCTGGAAAAAGTGGCCTCTTCACAGTTCAGGCTAAAAACTGCCTGAGGAACTATACTTCCCAGGAGACATTGTGAGCCCCAAGGTCTCCTGGGAACTGTAGTTCCTCAGGCCATTTTTGACCCTGAACTGTGAAGTGGCCACTTTTTTCAACCTGAAAAAGTACTAGAAAAAGAAAAGGAAATAAGGTAAATGTGGGAAGGGGGCAGGGGAGCTGCGGGGTGTGTGTTCTGGGGGCGATTTTCCACCCCCAGGCATGCGCCCGGTGTGCAATGCACCTCCCCGCTCCCTTGCCGCTCTGCCACTGCTACCAGGTGGAAGTGTCACCCAGTGATTCCACATGTCATTTCAGAGTGGTGTTCCCAGGTCAGAGGATCTTCTGGTGCTGCCATGTGTCATTTCGAATGTTACCAGGTGGAGGCATCTCCTGGTGCTTCGAAAGTTCCTTTCAAAAAGATGCTCATCACTCCTGTAGTTACGTAAGTTCTGGTAAGTCACAAAAGACCTACAGCAACATGTGTAAGTTCTGGTAAGTCACAAAAGACTTGCAGCAACCCCAGGGAGGGACTTTCAAAGCAAGTGAGAAGCAGTGGTGGTTTTCCATTTCCTTCATCTGCAGAGTCTTCCTTGGTGGCCTCCCATCCAGGTACCAACCCTGCTTAGCTTCCAAGATCTGACGAGATCATGCTATACCATAACACATCGCTCCAGACTGGTTCGGAAGCCTTCCAAGGTGGACTATACACACTATCGCTAGTGTTCCTCTGTAAAGTCACTCTAAATATACCTACAAATGGACCTTGAGCTTGTTTGGAAGTTTTAGCAGGGGAGCGCAGCTATCGTATACCCTTGACCGAAGAACGGTACACTCCTTCTATCTGGGATGGTCGTCCTCTTCCACCGAGCGCGCAGCTTCGGGAGGGACGCACATGGAGCGGTGAGGGAGGGAGGGGACACCCGCCTAGCCAGCCAGATCAGCCGAATCAACCCTGGCAATCAATGGGGTGACAGATGTCGCAGCCAGATCGCCCTCACGTCCACTCTAAATATAAAATAAATACCTAAGTGACTCCAGCTTTCAAGGAAAGTGAGAAGCAGGGGTGGTTTGTCGTTGCCTTCCTTTGCAGAGCCTTCCTTGGTGGCCTCCGATCCAAATAGTGACCCTGCTTAGCTTTCAACTTCTGGTGACCCAGGGGCGTACCTAGGCAAACTGGCGCCCGGGGACAAAACCTGAGTTTGGCGCTCGGCTCCTTCCGCGATAATGGGCGGCCACCCTCCCCCACCGCATGACCAATTTGGGCATTTGGGGTTATTTTTTGCTGCTTTCGGCCTGCAGGGGATGTTTAAAGTTAGTTGCACCATGATTTTCAGGGTAATATCCAGAGATTAAACTTGATGATAATACCCAAACTTGGTGATGCTTGATTCAGGGGAAGACCAAGTTATATGGACCCCCCAAAGGGGTGCCCATCCCCATCATTGTTTTTCAATGGAAGCTGGTCTGAGATAGGGCCACCACTTGAGGGACAACCTCGGTCCTCTCTGAACATAATAACTTCACCAAACTTAGATGGCATCATAAGAATAGTTAACATTTACACCTTTAGGCCCTTGGTGTCACTAGCCGTGTGATCCCCTTCCAGGCACCTTGGGCTTGCCTGAAAGATTCTTAGCTTTGCAGTGAACGGCTTTGCTCCACTGCAGCTAATGAGGAATTTCAAGGAGCAGGCTGCACATTTTGAAGATAGAGGCACCAGACTTCTTCAAAGGTGGCTCCAGGAGGGCATCCTGCCAATTGCATCCAGGCTTAGAGACCTTTGCTTCTGTCCACCCCCCTATGGGCCCCCAAAGGCTTATTTTTGTTTCCTCGCTCCTGCACATGAAAGCCTGCTGGGTGAGTTCTCTCCAAGACTTCTCAGAACTTCAGCCCCACCCACCCCCAAAAAGCAAAGTTTCACCAAGCTTGATGCTATTACTCAAGGCCTCTTGAGCCACCTTGAGAAAGTCTGGCGCTTCTTTGTCTTCAAAATGGGAATACTGCTATTAGACATTCAGGAAATTCCCAGAATCTGCCCGGCCATCGCTTCCGTGCATGATGTGTATAGCCTGTAATGGTGGGAAAAAATTAGCCTTCCCACCATGGAGAAACTCAATGGGAGCTTTTCGTATACCAGCTGGCTCTGTTGTAGAGGTTTCCACTTAAGTGAGGCATAGCCTGTGGTAGTGGTTTTTCTCTGGGCGGGGCACTTATTTTCTGTAGGGCTGCTGGTGTGAATCTCCTGAAAGCGAAACCAGCCAACTTTGCTAAAAGTTTGCCCAGATGGTCAGATGCTGTGGGCACTGTGGTTCACCTTCCCAACTCGGCGCCCTGGCAGCATTTTCCTCTTCCACACACGATTTTAGCAAATTTGGCTGGTTCCCTTCAGGAGACTCACACCAGCAGCCCTGCACAGGAAATGCCCCCACTCAGAGCAACATCCCTACCACAGTGCCTCCTGTTGAAACCCCTACCACTAGAGCCATCTGGGCATAACAGATAGCCCCCATTGAAGTCTAATGGTGGGGAAAGTAATTTTTCCACCACAGAACTTTGCTGAAGAGCTGGCAGTACTTCTGGGGAATTTCACAGGTGAGTAAGTTGGATGCACATTTTGAAGATAGAGGCACCAGACTTTCAAGGTGGCTCCTGGAGACCCAGCTTGAGTAATAGCATCCAAGCCAGGAGCTTTGCCTTCTGAGTGGGGGGGGGAGTTGAGAGAGTTCTGGGAGAACTCAGCTCCACGGAGGCTTTCATGTGCAGGGAGCAAGGGAAACAAAATAAGGCCTTTGGGGCCTTACAAAATTGAACCCCCATAAGCAAAGTCTCCCAAACCTGGATGCAATATGGCAGATGTTCTCCTGGAGCCAATTCTGGAAAGTCTGGTGCCTCTATCTTCAAAATGTGCAGCTCGCCTACACACCTGTGAAATTCCCCATTGGCTGCAATGGGCCGTAGCAAAGTCACTGCAAAAAACAAAGAATCTTTGGGCAAATTTCGGGGTGCTCTGTAAAGGAGTTGGTGGTGATTTTTACTAGCTGGGGTAACCCCAAAATTTCAAGGGTATCATCTGTTATCAATTTATGATGTTACTCAGGTTTGGTGAAGATTATGTTCTGGTGGCGGACCAGCCACGTGTCCCGCAAATGGTAACCCCACCTCAGGGAATGCCTTCCCATTGGCACAATGAGGATTCTGCACGCAGTCCCGGCTTCCCCAATAACCAATTCTACAGGTAATCAGGATTGTCTAAAGTGTGCCAATGCCGGCAACTGTGCCTTAATGCGCCCTGGCCGCCAGCTGGTCAACCGAAAACATCTGCTTTTAAAGATGTAAAACATGTCAAACCGGTCTCTGAAACGCTGGCCTACCGTGATCTGGGGTCAGGGCGCCTGGGACAAAGGGTACCCCATGTCCCTAGGTAGGAACGCCACTGTGGTGACCCCAGCAAGGGGCTTTTGAGGCAAGGGAGAAGCAGAGGTGGTGTTATATGGCCAAGTACTGACCCTGCTTCGCTTCCAAGATCAGACAAGATCAGGCTATAGTCCAATGGTGGCGAACCTTTGGTGGCGAACCTTTGGCCATGCTGGAAGGGGCTGATGGGAATTGTAGTCCATAACATCTGGAGTGCCAAAGGTTCACCACCACAGGGCTATACCATTCTGCCTTCACTCCCTTCACCTCTTCTAGGTGGAAACATCTCTTCATCTTCTACAGTGGCTGTAATAACACGTTGTCCAGATTCAAAACAATCAAGTTTGCAATTTTTTTTAATTTTATTTATTATTTCATTTATATACCGCCCTCCCCTGGAGGGCTCAGGGCTGTGTACAACACTAACAAACACATAGAATCAAAATAAATGCAAAGTTAAGAATTAAAATGCAGCATTCAATGATCAAACCCAATTCAGGTAGATGGCATCCGACTATTAAAACTCCTCTTAAGAGGGAACAGTGGGTCTTAGATTGTTTCGGGCACCCACATCAGCAGCTGGTCTCCCCAAAGGCCCGGCGGAATAGGTCAGTCTTGCAGGCCTCCCCTCTTGGCGGGAATCTTCGTTAAAGGTCCCGCGCAGGGGTGCCGGACTTGGTGGGAGAGCTGTTCCACCAGGCAAGGGCCAGGAGGCCATAAAGCCCTGGCCCTAGTGGAAACCAGCCGCGATCATAGAGGGGGCGGGGATCCACCAGCTTGAGATTGGCTCCCTCCTCTGCTGGAATGCAGGAGACCCGGCGTGGGACATATGGGGGCCAGGAGCGGTCTCACTTAGGGTACACAAAGGGTCCCAGGCCGCGTAAGGCCTTGAAGGTTAAGACCAATACCTTGAAGACGATCTGGAGCTCAACTGGGAGCCAATGCCTTTACCCACAACATATTTATGGGTCCTTCAGTCCTGAGCCTTGTGCCCAAGTCTGAGCAAAATGACAACCTCAGCATTAAATCCACAATGAAAAAAAACAACAACACCAAACCTACTTCCTGGCTTTCAGTAGTTGGGTCTTCCCGCTCCCCCTTCAATCTTTGAAAAGAGTCCCCGCGCAGAGGGAGAGGCATCCATTAATTTTTGATGGGACTTCCTTGATATTACTGATAAGCTTTAAAAATCTGGCTAATTAGCTAATCAATAGCATCCTGCCTTTGATCTCCCGCCAGGCAGAAGTGTACCCCCTGACAAGGAAAATCTTTACCCTGCAAAGGGGCCTTGGAGGAAGGGGCAGATTGCAATCGCAAGAGCCGAGCTATCTACGGAAAACAATAATTGTTCCTCGCTGGCTGCCTGCTTGACATATGGGGTAGTCATTACATCACCACGGGAGCCATATATCCTCAGAAAATTTCGCTTTCCTATTAACTCCCCGCAGTTCTTAGGCAACAGTATAGATGGTTATGGCAAATTTCGCAGCGTCTGCCCCTGGATCTCCCTCCTGTCCCACTTGATCTGTGGACTAAACATCATGTGCAAGATCAGACCATTGTTATGCTGTGGAACCTGATATGGAACCAAGGAAGGTTGATTCCCAACTTTTCACTTGTGTTGTTTTGGCCCAAGAAGGATGATGAAGAAGAAGGAGGAGGAGGAGGAGTTTGGATTTATATTTTCCTTTCTCTCCTGTGAGGACACTCAAATGGGCTTACAATCTCCTTTCCCTCCTCCTCTCCCCACAACAAACACCCTGTGAGGTAGGTGGGGCTGGCATGTGTTGCACAAGCTAATCTGGTTCACCAGATAAGTATCCACAGCTCAAGTGGCAGAGCGGGGAATCAAACCCGGTTCTTCGGATTAGAGCGCACCTGCTCGTAACCACTACACCAAGCTCTGGCTCTCTGTTGCATGTGGGTTCTCCTCTGACATCATGATGATGATGATGATGTATTGGATTTTTGCATCATAATAACACAATATAAACATTTAAAACAATATTAAACGTTTCAGAATGAAGCCAACAGCAATAAACACAACTAATAGTAAAAAGAAAGTGCGAATTGCCCCGGCCTCTGGGCGAAACAGGATGTTAGACCCGATGGGCCATTGGCCTTATCCAGAGAGTTTGCTCGGATGTTCCTATGTTCGAACCTTCTGAGAGAAGCATTAGAAAGGGGTTTATTTTAGGTTTATTTTATTTTAGTGTTGTTTGTGGTTTCCAACATTTTTCAAAACCTGGGAGACAACAACAACAGCGAGGCACAGAAATGTCCTGAAAACCTCGCGTGCGTTCTCTTTTCCCCCCCCCCCCCCCCGTGCATTTGGAACAATTCTTCTTTTCTAAAAGAAAACAGAACAAAAAACTAGCTGCCGGAGAAGAGACGGCCGATTCCTTGCAAGCAATTGTCTTTCCCTCCTTCACCCCCGTCGACTTGGATTGTGCAGCCGCTGCACCGAATCCGCCCCAAGAGAATCTAAAAGCAGATTCTTCTAAATGAAAGAGGCAGCCCGGAGACGGCAGGAATGCCTCGGAGGGGGAGCTGCGGATCCTAGCGTGGTGCTTTGTGGGTTTTTTGTGTGCTAGGAGTAGTTATTGGTAGCAAGGGTTTCCTAACGCCACTTGGCATACACCTTAGAAGCTGTGTACATCTGGCTGTGCTGATACATGGAGCAGGGCTGTCCGGCACGTATTCCTAGCACCTCTGGAATACTAGCAGCTGATTGCTGTGGAGTCGTCGGAGTGCCCTGCTGCACAAATGAGGTCTAAAAATAGAGCATCTTCCCGAAAATTAGTAGGCAGCCGAGAAGAATGGCCGAGACCCACGAATCAGCCAGGTGCGGGGCTGACACCGAAGACCTATCAGTATTTGCAGGAGAAGGAGATGAGGAGTTTGAATCTGCAAGGAGACTCAAGGTGGCTTCCATGCTCTTTCCCCTTCCTCTCCCCGCAACAGACACCTTGTGAGGTAGTTGGGGCTGAGGAAGTATTGAATGAACTGTGACTATCCCAAGGTCATCCAGCAGGAATGTAGGAGTGCGGAAACACATCTGGTTCACCAGATAAGCCTCTGCCATTCAGGTGGAGGAGTGGGGAATCAAACCCGGTTCTCCAGATTGGAATCCACCTGCTCTTAACCACTACACCACGCTGCCTCCTAACGAATGCAGTAGGAAGAGAACAACTGTGTGCTTGGTTAGGATTTAGTTTGGGAGGGGGATATTGAAGAAGAAAGTGCACTCAAGTCACAAGCAAGAAGAAAAGAGTTTGGATTTATACCAAGGCTTGCAAACTCCTTCCCTTCCTCTCCCCACAGCAGACATCTTGTGAGGTAGGTGGGGCTGAGAGAGTTCCGAAGAACTGTGACTAGCCCAAGATCACCCAGCAGGCATCAAGTGTAGGAGCAGGGCAACAAATTCACCAGATAAGAGTCTGCCACACTTGGAAAGGAGTGGGAAATTGAACTCAGTTCCCCAGATTAGTGTCCACCACTTTTAACTACTACACCATGCTGGCTCTCTAAGCAGCCGCATCCATGGGGCCTACCAACAAATACAATGTCTCTTCTTTAAAAATGGCCACACTTATCACAGTTGATGCCCCTTTACAGAAAGCATTCCCCACTGGGTGTGCCAGAAGAAGAAGAAGAAGAAGAAGAAGAAGAAGAAGAAGAAGAAGAAGAAGAAGAAGAAGAAGAAGAAGAAGAAGAAGAGGAGGAGGAGGAGGAACAGCAGCAGCAGCAGCAGTTTGGATTTATATCCCCCCTTTCTCTCCTGTAGGAGACTCAAAGGGGCTTACAGTCTCCTTGCCCTTCCCCCCACACAACAAACACCCTGGGAGGTAGGTGGGGCTGAGAGAGCTCCGAGAAGCTGTGACTAGCCCAAGGTCACCCAGCTGGCGTGTGTGGGAGTGCACAGGCTAATCTGAATTCCCCAGATAAGCCTCCACAGCTCAGGCGGCAGAGCTGGGAATCAAACCCGGTTCCACCAGATTAGATACACGAGCTCTTAACCTCCTACGCCACTGCTGCTTAGGTGGAATGCCTCATCTTAGCAAATGACCACACATATCACAGCAAACGTCCTTTACAGGAGGCATTCCCAATAGTGTGCTATCAAAAGTGGAATGCTTCTTCTTAAGGACTGACCACAGAAATCACGGCAGATGCCCTTTTACAGGAGGCATTCCACACGGAGTATGCTGAAATTAGGAATGCCTCTTCTCAGGGAATGACCACACATATTGCTGCAGACACCCATTTACAGGAGGCATTCCCATCAAAAGTGGAATGCTTCTTCTTAAGGACTGACCACAGAAATCACGGCAGATGCCTTTTACAGGAGGCATTCCACATGGAGTGTGCTGAAAGGAGGAATGCCTCTTCTTAGGGAATGACCACACATTGCTGCAGACACCCATTTACAGGAGGCATTCCCATCAAAAGTGGAATGCTTCTTCTTAAGGACTGACCACAGAAATCACGGCAGATACCCTTTTACAGGAGGCATTCCACACGGAGTGTGTTGAAAGGAGGAATGCCTCTTCTTAGGGGGCAATGACCACACATTGCTGCAGTTACCCATTTTACAGGAGGCATTCCCATTCAAGGTGGAATGCTTCTTCTTAAGGACTAATATGCCACAGAAATCCCGGCCAGATGCCTTTTGCAGGAGGCATTCCACACTGCGAGATTCGAAAGGAGAGGAATACCTCTTCTTAGGGAATGACCACACACATTGCCGCAGGCACCCATTTACCAGGGGAGACATTCCCATCCAAAAAAATTGGAATGCTTCTTCTTCATGACTGACTACAGAAATCACGACAGAATTACTCCTGCCTTTTACAGGAGGCATTCCACATGGAGTGTGCTGAAAGGAGGAATGCCTCTTCTTAGGGAATGACCACACATTGCTGCAGACACCCATTTACAGGAGGCATTCCCATCAAAAGTGGAATGCTTCTTCTTAAGGACTGACCACAGAAATCACGGCAGATGCCCTTTACAGGAGGCATTCCACATGGAGTGTGCTGAAATTAGGAATGCCTCTTCTTAGGGAATGACCACACATATTGCTGCAGACACCCATTTACAGGAGGCATTCCCATCAAAAGTGGAATGCTTCTTCTTAAGGACTGACCACAGAAATCAGGGCAGATGCCCTTTTACAGGAGGCATTCCACATGGAGTGTGCTGAAAGGAGGAATATCTCTTCTTATGGAATGACCACACATATTGCTGCAGACACCCTTTAAAGGAGGTATTCCCCATAGTGCGGGCCAAAAGGTGGAAAACATCTTAGAAAATGATCATGCAAATCACCGCAGACACCTTTTTACAAGAGGTGATCCCCATCGTGGGTGCCAAAAGGTGGAATGCCTCTTCTCCAGAGAATGCCCACAGATGTCACTGCAGACAGTATCTTACTTCAATCTTAACAGATTGGTGTAGGAGATTCATCGACTAAACATTGTAAACATTAGTAGACCGACAAGCCAATACTGTTAGGGTTTCCAATATGAATGAAAAAAAATGTGGAAAATGTCAATCAGGACTGGCAGCTTTCCCCCAAACGATTGATAAGATGTATTCCTGTCTGCTGGTTCTCCAACCCTAATGTGGTCATAAACCCTTCAGGCCAAAGGCCACACTCTTTGTTTATGTTGCATGACTGGGAGGCCTAAACTGGTGGCAAGCTGAAATCGGCCTGAGAATCGTAAATAAAAGGCCTGCGAGATCACTGAAAAGGTTACATCCGACGGCAGAAAATGCATTTAAATTGCATTGATCGAAAGCCAGGGGATCAATCCAGCGGATAATCTGTAATCTTTTGCCAGCATAAACGTTTCTATACGTATATTGCTTTTTCTCAATAAAAATCTGAAAGGATGCTGACGTTAGCATCACATACAGAACATTCTGGTGCGCCTGCAATATGGAAATCAGCTTGGCGGAAAATTTATTGACTGATGAATATTTTTTTTTAAAAAACACACCTTTTATCTTCACTGGGATAAGAGCCGTTCAAAATCCGACATAAAAACGGCCTAGGCCTCGCGGATAAATCAAAGCAATAAAAAGAAGAATGTTAAAAGTGAACTGAATGAGGTACCCTTGAAGGACATGGCCCATCATGGATTTTTACCCCCGCCTCAAGATTTGCTAAAATAAGTGGAAGCCGTACGAGAGAAACCGTTTCTGATATTTGGGGGAAAGCCCGATTTTCCCAAGTGCAGAATGTAGATAGTTCTATGTCAACAACTTCCAGGTTTGCTACATGCCAACAATCGTTTCCTACAAGTTGTGACTCCATGCTTTGCTGGAGAAGACAGTACAAAGATGGATGAATTAAGGGTTTGACTTAGCGTAAGGACTGGCCCCTACTTGATGCAACAACCAGAAGAAAAGAATGGATGAAAGAACGGGGTTGTTCCTTCCAGGTTTCAACAATGTTCCGGTTTTAGCTTTCTAAGAACAGAGCCAGCTGGATCAGACCAGAGTCCATCTAGTCCAGCTCTCTGCTACTTGCAGTGGCCCACCAGGTGCCTTTGGGAGCTCACAGGCAGGAGGTGAAAGCAATGACCTTAAGAACATAAGAAAGAGCCTGCTGGATCAGACCAGAGTCCATCCAGTCCAGCACTCTGCTACTCGCAGTGGCCCACCAGGTGCCTTTGGGAGCTCACAGGCAGGAGGTGAAAGCAATGGCCTTAAGAACATAAGAAGGAACCTGCTGGATCAGACCAGAGTCCATCTAGTCCAGCGCTCTGCTACTTGCAGTGGCCCACCAGGTGCCTTTGGGAGCTCACAGGCAGGAGGTGAAAGCAATGACCTTAAGAACATAAGAAAAGGCCTGCTGCTGGATCAGACCAGGGTCCATCGGTCAACACTCTGCTACTCGCAGTGGCCAGGTGCTTTAGGAGCTCACAGGCAGAGAGTGGCAATGACTATAGAACATAAGAAGGAACCTGCTGGATCAGACCAGTCCATCTAGTCCAGTGGCTCTGCTACTTGCAGTGGCCACCAGATTGCCTTTAGGGCCTCACAGGCAGGAGGTAAGAAAGCAATGGCCTTGGGAACATAGCCAGCTAGATCAGACCAGAGTCCATCTAGTCCAGCTCTCTGCTACTTGCAGTGGCCCACCAGGTGCCTTGGGGAGCTCACAGGCAGGATGTGAAAGCAATGGCCCTCTGCTGCTGCTGCTGCTCCCGAGCACCTGGTCTGCTGAGGCATTTGCAACCTCAGATCAAGGAGGATCAAGATTGGTCGCCATAGATCAACTTCTCCATAAATCTGCCCAAGAGTCCACTTGTGTGCAGGGGACATAACATTCAAAAGGCAGAGATGGGGCTGAATGTGTATGTCATGACACACTGCACTTTGGTGATCGTTGGTGGTCAGAATTTCCAGCATAGAAAAACCAGCCCACTTGTACATGCAATAACCCATAATGTGTAGATCCACCCCCTGTCTTTCTCTAGCAGAATGGCTCTCTGTCCTCCCCTCCCCCGCCCCTCCATCTTCTTCCAATGCTCAGGACAACAGCTATTTTTATAGAAAACATCTGCCATCAAGCGAAAAAGGAAGTCCGGTGAGATATCATTCCTGGCGCACGCTGTACAATCTTCATGCTCTGCAGATCACAAAATGTCTCTCCGATAAGGCCTCCAGCAAAAAAAAAAAAAATGGCTCTGACAGCAGGAGAGGAATGAAGGAAGCGAAGGTCCGTACTGAACCCAACCCATCTCAATAAAGCAAAGAACGACACCGGCAGCACTGTTTATGGGCTGTCCATGGGTCAGTCTCACCCGCTCGGCCTTACCTACCTCACGGGGTTGTTGTGAGGATAAAACGGAGGAGAGGAATCATAGAATCATAGCGTTGGAAGAGACCCCCAGGGCCATCCAGTCCAACCCCCTGCCATGCAGGAACACACAATCAAAGCACTCCTGACAGATGGCCACCCAGCCTCTCTTTAAAAACCTCCAAAGAAGGAGACGCCACCACACTCCGAGGCAGTGCATTCCACTGTCGAACAGCCCTGACGGTCAGGAAGTTTTTCCTGATGTTTAGGTGGAATCTCTGTTCCTTCACCTTGAACCCATGACTCCTGGTCCTAGTCTCTGGAGCAGCAGAAAACAAGCTTGCTCCCTCTTCGACATGGCATCCCTTCAAATATCTAAACATGGCTATCATGTCACCTCTTAACCTTCTTTTCACCAAACTAAACATCCCCAGCTCCATAAGTCTCTCCTCGTAGGGCATGGATTCCAGACCTTTGACCATTTTGGTTGCCCTCCTCTGGACCCGTTCCAGCTTGTCAATATCTTTCTTGAATTGTGGTGCCCAGAACTGTACACAATATTCCAGGTGAGGTCTAACCAATGCAGAATAGAGAGGCACAATTATATCCCTCGATCTAGACACTAGGAAAGTGATGTAAGTCACCTTGAGTCCCCCATTTGGGAGAAAGGGGAGATTAAAATGGAAGGAAATAAATAATAAACACATACATAGGTAATGAAAGCTAGATTGAATTGTGGGGGAGGGGTGACTGTTCAAACTGTGCCTCACTGCAAATTGGGTAACGAACAACAGAGTAGGTGGTAAAAATATGGTCTACCTTGCAGTGTTGTTATTTTGATATTAGAATGGAGAAAGGCTGCAATAGCGCTGTAAGGGATAGAAAAATGGAGCTCCGTTGTTGGAAAGAGATCTTTCTCTTGTTAAATAAGCTAAACAAGATAAATACCATGGAATGTGGCCCTCCCTCTCCCCTGCTCTGACGAACAACAAACCCTCTACCCGCACACAATGCCATATTATTTCTATTGGTACAACAACCAATTCTGGCCGACCACAACTTTGCCGAGCAGAAATCCCATTTCCTTTATAAAACACACAATAATGCTTCCTTGATTTCCCCCAATTGGCAAAGGAGGTAGCAGATGACTCTATCTTTTTGATTGTCTGGCGTGTGTGTGTGTGTGTTGTTGTGTGAATGTGAATACTGACAGCAGGGAAATTGCCGTGTTGTCTTGAAGAAGGCCTTCGAGACGTTGAGGCGTGGGGTGCTTTCAAGCATTTCCCTCCCGCCTCCATCGGGGGATCATTCAATCCACAATTAATGCAATGCGACCTTTCGGATGGGGAAAAACGGTCCAATTAGTTTCGCCCTGGCATTATCCCAATCAACTCATAGCTATTTTGAAGGCTGCTGTGATCGGAGGAAAGCGCGACCACAAGCTTGGTTCTTCTGCTTCTTGGTGTCCACTAAGTGTTTGTAGGAAGAGGGCGGGGCCAAGTGGGGCACTCTCCCAGCAGGACCTCTGATTGGCCACGGGAGAACTGATTGACTAGGCAGATTAAAATCATGTTATTCAGAGTCAGCTGGCCCCACGGTGCTGACTTCATTCTCTACCACTCCTCTTTCTCACTGGCCCCCAAACTCTAGGGCCGTGGTGGCGAACCTTTGGCACTCCAGATGTTATGGACTACCATTCCCATCAGCCCCTGCCAGCATGGCCATGCTGGCAGGGGCTGATGGGAATTGTAGTCCATAACATCTGGAGTGTCAAAGGTTCGCCACCACGGCTCTAGAGTTTTCATAGAGTTTTGGGGAGAGTGATACCGCATCCATCCGGTGCAATGCTGGCGCTTCCACGACATCATCACGTAGGCGTCCCTGATTCAGCCAGCCTGCTTCTGCCCGTCGAACAGCTGAGTGTCGGCAGACAGAGGCAGGAAGCGCCAAGAGATTGCCCGCCATTAGCAAGAACCTGGGAACCCAATAGTTTTTTTTTCTCGAACAACTCATCTCCAGCCACGACATTCTGCTCCGGGTTGGGAAATTCCTGCAGACTTGGACTGTGGAGCCCTGGGGTGGGATTTGTGTGGGGGGAGGGACGTCAGGTGCATCTAAATCACCATCCATCCAATGCCCCCTCCAAAGCAGCGGCCGTTTTCTTCCAAGAAACTCTCCTTTGTTGTCTGGAGATCAATTTTAATTTCAGGAGATCCTGCCTGGAGTTCTCCTGGAATTCAAGAAGAAGCCAGCCTTTATTGGCACAGACAACAGTACAACAGTAATAAAAAACAGATTAAAAAGCATATACAATACAGGTCGAAGGAAATCTACTGGCGTTTAGTAATTTCCAGGAGAAAGTCTGCCACTATCATACAGAGAGAAGGATCAGGGTTGTCCAACAAGTAGTGTAATCTAAATAAATCGGGGAGATCGGGTAAATGTAAAGGAGTGAGATTCACATACTTGGATCTGATTTCCTTGAATCTGAGACAGTGAAGTAATTGGTGGGCCAGGGATTCAACTGAGCCGTTGATTACATGGGCACAATCTTTTAGCCTTTTCTTGCTTATTAAATCTGCCATGTAGTAACAAGGCAGGAGAGGCATAACAGTAAAACCACAGTGGCAGAGCATTATGGCTCTCCTTTGAGCAGGGTTTATTAAGCAATACAGGTAGTGTGCCAAGTGGCCCCATTCAAATGGGAGAGAAAAATACAGGGGGGAGCACATTTTTTTGGCTGCGGTGATTAGGGTGGAGAACTCTCTATCCAATAGTTGACCTTTTAATTTCCTATAAGCTTCTGAATAGGACAAAGGGCAAAGTGAATCCACTGACAATCCGATAGAGGCCATTTTTTTCTTCAATTATGGAAAACCAGGGGTTGGAATGGGTGTCAGAGATCTCCTGGAATTGCAATTGATCTCAAGACGACAAAGGTCAGATCACCTGGAGAAAACGGGTGCTTTGGGAGGCAGGCTGTACTGGCATCATATCTGTTGATGCCCAAACCCCACCTTTCTCAGGCTCCAGATATTCTCCCCCTCTCCCCCCCAAAAAAAATCTCCAGGGATTTCCCCACCCAGAGATGATGATTTTGACATTTAAATCTGAACAGACTTGCTGAAATAGCTCCGAGAGCGCAGCGATTAATGCTGAAAATTCCACACCGGTAGCAAATTATTTGCCTCCAGCTGAAAAGCTCAGAGAGTCTCCCCGCCTCTTTTAATGGCATAATAGCCCTGGAAAAGCCAAGAGGAATTTTTTTTAAAAAACAACAACAACCTCGTACAACACACTCTTCATTATTTATATATGAAGCATTACGGGCGCGATGTCCAGGAAATATTGCGGGCTTCCAAAATGATAAACACATTCATTACGTGCGGGAAGGCGTCCGCCAAATGCACGGCGTGTCACCAAAGGGATTTAATCGCTACCTGGGAGATATACATTCACGTTGTGGATTTGCGTACAGGGAAGGGAAGGTTTTGACGAGAGGACACATTCAATTTATAAACAACCCCGTTGTGTTGCGAAACGGCAAATCGTGCCGGTGTAGGCTGATCAAGTGTATGATGTTGCTAATCAGAGGGAGGGGGCGAAAGACCAGCCTTCTTACAGCAGGCAATAAATCCCTGACCGGTCCATGTAGGAACGTTGGAGACCAGCCGTATAAAATAGTGACAAACAACAATTAAAAACTCAAGAGGGCGGGAGCAGGGGAATCAGGCCTTGTTACAAATCGGCAGGATTCTCTGGTGGGATATGGAACAAGGGATTCTTTGAGAAGTCTGTGTGCTGGGAACTGGTTACTGGGTTTCATGGGATTCTGCGAGGGAGGGATATCGGTGCCGGACCAGTGTTTCCCATCCTTTTTGATATCGTGGTACCCTTGACCTCGCTCTTCATATCTCACGGTAACCCTGCCAGGCTGGGAGGGGGGGTGGCGGAGGGGTGAGGATGAGGGGAAACAGAGGGGTCCAATAGGATTCTCGCTGTACCCCTGGGAAGTGCTCACGGCACCCCAGGGAACCGTGGAACCCCGGTTGGGAATCGCTGCTTCAGACAGCGGCTGGAGATTCCTGCTCTTAGAGAAGATCTCAAGGTGATAGAGATCAGCTCACCAGGGGGAAATGGCTGCTTTCGAAGGTGGGCACTATGGCCTTATGCCCTACTGAAGCCCCTCCCCTCTTCCTCAGGCTCCACCCCCCAAATTGCCACTGGAAGACCCAAAGAACCTTAAGACACTTTTCTCTTGCAGATTCTTCCCGGGAGATAATGACCCAAGTTGGAAAATTTTGCCTTGGGACGAGTGGGTCGCGTGAGTGGTTGAGACGAACATTTCTACCGTACAGCCGACATGATTCCGTTCGGCTAAGACTCACCCTTCTGATTTCATTTTGCTCTTTTGCCCCTGTCACTGATAATCCCATTTCATTTTTACTATTTATCTTTTTTTTATTTTTGGAGCTGAAATTTGCATCTAAATCAATATTGACCGACTGGTGGGCTGCTCTGGAAAAGGGACTGTGGCATTACAATTGATTGACGTCCTTCCCTAGAGTCCACCCACAAAATCTCTAGGTATTTCCTAACTCAGAGCTGGCAAACCCAGAGATGCCAGCCCCCAGGTGGGATTTGGGAACTCCTTGGAATTATAGCTCAATTTCCAGACTACAGAGACCAGTTCTTCTGGAGAAGATTGATGCTTCGGATGGTGGACTCTATAGCATTGTATTTCACTGAGGTCGCTTCTCTCCCCAGTGGGGACTTAGAACCCTACGACCACAGAACAGTGGTATGGGGGGGACCTGGGGAAAAGGTGAAGGTTTTGTACCCCCCAGGTGAGGAAGGAACACCCATTGACCACACCAAGAGTCAACCTGGGTTTTTCTACCATCCAGTACTTGTGCAACAACCAACTTCAGTGGGGCGTCCTCAGCTCACAAAGGAAACTCAGCTCTGCACAAACGAAATTGGGCTGTAAACCAGTCAAGCGAATCGCTGTCTGTTGTGCCAAGAGGCGTCTTCGGCGTTCAGCCAGCCACAATCCCAGCCAGCAAGCATCTCTTCAAACGGCGTCTGCACTTAGATGACAAATCAAGCTATTTAAAATGGCTTTTGGCATGCACGTCCTCTGGAAAGCGCGGTGTATCTAGGTAACCACGCCGAACCAGAAGGGAGGAGAGGCCGGCTGAGCTCTTCATCTGGGTAGAGAATTAATTCCAGAGGGATTTGCTAACTCGTCTGGCGATGATTTGAAAAGGACGAGTTTAAAATTAGGCTGTTTTTATTTATTTATTTTTACACGTCCCTAAATGTGGAACCACCAAAATCGCACGTTGCCAAGCTGGTAGAGGACACTGCAAATAAAAGCAATCTGCAATCTTAAAGGAAACCCGTCTTCCAGTGTGCTTCAACGTGACTCAGCATCGGCTAGTGAAGAAATCTGTCGACCAGCCCAGTGGCTCATATTTATGTCCTTAATAAAAAGGTATAAAGAGGACTGTAGGGGGTGGAGCCACCGCACCAAATTCAACATTAATCGGAAAGGATGTTGTTCTCGGCTTTCACCACCGGAGGCAGTATCTACCGTGTTTCCCGATACAAGATGTTGTCATATTAATTTTACTCAGATAAGCTATCTTATTTTGAGGAGGATGTCTTATATTTCTGTGTTCCTGTTCGTGGGCTGTGGCACTGCGATCTTTGGGGTGCCCATGTTTCACACTTTAACCAAAACCTCCTACCTAGATCTTGTATTTTTCGGGGATGTAATGCTTATATTAGGAAACAAATTTAACGAATGCAATCGGATGTAGAGTCGCTCCATTGGAGATGCTGACAACTGAACTGGGAACCATTGGCTATTTATTTATTTATTTATTTATTAAATGTATAGGCCGCCCTCCCCCGAAGGGCTCTACTATGCTGAGTAGATGCTCTGCCATGGGAGGAGGGGGCTACGATCTCTCAAAAAGGCACCGAGTTACTGTTTTAAACTAATTACATAATTATGAATATACGAATGACCTCCACATAATCCTAACCACTGGTTTTAACCATAGGGAAGAGGTGGATCCCACCCCCTCTGCAGGAGAATAGCTTTATAAAACAGCAGCCAGGGCTTACCCTGGGCACCCCCGCACCTCCCCGGCAATGCGCCCCCAAAGAAGTGGCGCCCAGGGCTCCAGCCCCCCGCGCCCCCTAGCTACACCACTGCCCTTCCGTCTAAAGAAGACCTTTGTCACCCTCCAACAGAGTTTCTCCGCAGCATGTTTATTAAATTACAGTCTGTATTAATGGTTTCATCTCCACGTTACGCCTTTGAACGTCCAGATGCCACAGAAGAAAGCTGCTTAGACATAAAACAATAGGGCCGTATGCCACTATGCACGCCACAGGATTTCTGCAACAACACCCTTGATTGAAGAAGAAGAAGAAGAGAAGAAGAGTTTGGATTTATATCCCCCCTTTCTCTCTTGCAGGAGACTCAAAGGGGCTGACAATCTCCTTGCCCTTCCCCCCTCACAACAAACACCCTGTGAGGTAGGTGGGGCTGAGAGAGCTCCGAGAAGCTGTGACTAGCCCAAGGCCACCCAGCTGGCGTGTGTGGGAGTGTACAGGCTAATCTGAATTCCCCAGATAAGCCTCCACAGCTCAGGCGGCAGAGCTGGGAATCAAACCCGGTTCCTCCAGATTAGATACACGAGCTCTTAACCTCCTACGCCACTGCTGCTCTGAGACTTAACAAACTTCCCATTTAATAACCATACCAGCTTCCAGCTTTGACACTTTCAGATACGTGTCTACAGATACTACAGCTAACTGGATGCAGCCAGACACACAACAAAGGGCAACTTTGAAGCCACACCGTGAGATTTGGTGACGCAGACCTGCTACAACAGTGACCTGAGTTTCATTTCTGATCTACGCACAGTCAGACCCCGAAAATCAGATGGGGCAACCTGATGCAGAGACATGCTCTTCTGAGCCCAGCAATTTGCTTAAAAACATACCAGAAGCAGAGGCCTGATGCCGGAAGGCCAAACCTTGGGAACGTTTTGAAAAGGAGAACGGCAGACTTAGAAAAAAATAGAATCATAAAAGTTGGAAGGGACCCCCAAGGGCCATCCAGTCCAACCCCTTGCAGTGCAGGAAGACACAATCACAGCAATCCTTACAGATGGCCATCAGCCTCTCTTTAAAGACCTCCAAAGGAGACTCCACCACACTCTGAGGTAGTGCATGTCCTCCGTCGAACAGCCCTGACTGTCAGGAAGTTCTTCCTGGTATTGAGGTGGAAAACAAGCTTGCTCCCTCTTCGACGTGGCATTCCTTCAAATATCTAAACATGGCTATCATGTCACCTCTTAGTGGCATAGGAGGTTAAGAGCTCGTGTATCTAATCTGGAGGAACCGGGTTTGATTCCCAGCTCTGCCGCCTGAGCTGTGGAGGCTTATCTGGGGAATTCAGATTAGCCTGTACACTCCCACATACACCAGCTGGGTGACCTTGGACTAGTCACAGCTTCTCGGAGCTCTCAGCCCCACCTACCTCACAGGGTGTTTGTTGTGAGGGGGGAAGGGCAAGGAGATTGTAAGCCCCTTTCCGTCTCCTACAGGAGAGAAAGGGGGGGATATAAATCCAAACTCTTCTTCTTCTTCTTCTTGTTCTTCTCCTTCTTTTCTTCACCAAACTAAACATCCCCAGCTCCATAAGTTTCCCCTCGTAGGGCATGGATTCCAGACCTTTGAACATTTTGGTCACCCTCCTCTGGACCCGTTCCAGCTTGTCAATATCCTTCTTGAATTGCGGTGCCCAGAACTGCAGACAATATTCCAGGTGAGGTCTCACCAATGCAGAATAGAGAGGTACAATCTCATCCCTCGATCTTGAAACTATACCCCTATAGATACAGCCCAAAATCACATTGGCTTTTGTAAACAAACACATAGAAACATGGCTCAGGCATTTCCCTACCAGGAGGTACAAAGGATGCCCCCTGCAAAATTGCACACATTGTTATTTTTCTCTCTATCAAAAGCCATCCTCGAGACAGGGGGTAGGCTCAGCACCGGCCCCGGAACAAAATTCTTCTGAAGAGTACTTCAAAGTGTTTCCTCGCCCACCCCTTTTCATTTTGCAGAAACTTGTAGCCGCCGGCGGTAAAAAATAAAAACAGGATATTCATTGGCTGCTCACATCCTGGCTCGGAATTTGTGACCTCCTCACCCGCACAAGGCGAACAGACAAGTGTCTTCGGCTGCCAGAGGGTCGGGTATCCATCTGCCGGGATGGCGCTGTGCCACTTGCGAGGTGTCAGACAACATCCCGGGTGCCAAGAAAACATGAATCGGAGCGTGCTGCTGGGCCACTGGGCAAAGAGCTTTCCCTTCTGCATGGTGGATTCCTTCTCCCCTTTGACAGCGCGGAAAGATCCACTCTCCCTTGGTTCACCCTGGGATGGTGGTTTTCCGTGTCCGTCATTGTGACACGTGGACAGCATCCCTTTGGGTTCACAAAGGCTGCTCTGGTTGGTCTGATAGCATCCCCCCAAAATGCATCTTGGCAACCTCCCAAGGCAGTATCGACTAAGAGAATCATAGAATCATAGAGTGGGAAGGGACCCCAAAGGGCCATCCAGTCCAACCTCCTGCCATGCAGGAACACACAGTCAAGTGAAAATGAAGAAAACTTGTACCCACAGGCTAACAATGAAGACTTCAAAAAAAAATTAGTTCTCCCATTGGAGTAGCAATTTACTTTTAGGTAACCAAAATAAATTCATAATTTTACAAACAGTAACCAAACTAATTTTTTGAAGTCTTCATTGTTCGCCTGTGGGTACAAGTTTTCTTCATTTTCACTTTTGTGTGTACCTTCCCCTCTTGCTTAGCATGGAGGAACACACAGTCAAAGCACTCCTGACGGATGGCTATCCAGCCTCGCTTTAAAAACCTCCAAAGAAGGAGACTCCACCACACTCCGAGGCAGTGAATCCCACTGTCGAACAGCCCTTACTGTCAGGAAATTCTTCCTGATGTTTAGGTGGAATCTCTTTTCCTTCCCCTTGAACCCATGACTCCTGGTCCTAGTCTCTGGAGCAGCAGAAAACAAGCTTGCTCCCTCACCACCATGGCATCCCTTCCAATATCGAAACAGGGCTATCATGTCACCTCTTAACCTTCTCTTCACCAAATTAACCTTCCCCAGCTCCCAAGGTCTCTCCTTTTACCATTTTGTCTGCCCTCCTCTGGACCAGTCCCAGCTTGTCAATATCCTTCTTGAATTGCGGTGCCCAGAACTGGCCCTTTCCACACAAACGGCATAAAACATTTCAGAAATGTTTTCGATCGCCCCTTTTACCATGTTGTACATCCGCCCTCCCCCCCTCAAAACGATTCCTGGACGCCGTTTTGTGATCCCCCCCCCCCGCATCAGGAGATCAGTTGTCATTTGGGGGGTTTATGCCTCACCTGACCTCACCTGGAGGTTGCCAACCTGCCTCACCTGCCCCTCCAAGCCCCTGTGGAAGACACTGCTGGGATGGACACCTGAATGAGACATTTCATAGGCACGTTTAGCTTTGGCTGTTCCCGCTTTGTTAGCGGTATTGTCGGGCCCCATGGAAACTCCGGTTACGGTTGCCAACTCCAGACTGAGAAAGTCTGGAGATTTGGTGGTAGAGTCTGTGTTGGGGAGTGGTTTTGGAGAGGGGAGGGACCGCAGCGGGGAATAATGCCACAGAACCCACCCTCCAAATCAGCCATTCCCACCAGAAGAAGAAGAAGAAGAGTTTGGATTTATATCCCCCCTTTCTCTCCTGCAGGAGACTCAAAGGGGCTTACAATCTCCATGCCCTTCCCCCCTCACAACAAACACCCTGTGAGGTGGGTGGGGCTGAGAGAGCTCCCAGAAGCTGTGACCAGCCCAAAGTCACCCAGCTGGCGTGTGTGGGAGTGTACAGGCTAATCTGAATTCCCCAGATAAGCCTCCACAGCTCAGGCGGCAGAGCTGGGAATCAAACCCGGTTCCTCCAGATTAGATACATGAGCTCTTAACCTCCTACGCCACTGCTGCTCCTACGCCACCAGGAGAATAGATCTCTGTAGTTTCGAGATCAGTCACAATCCTGGGATATCTCCAGGCCTCTCCTGGAAGTTGGCTACCAGGGCCTCTCTTCCAGACCCTGCCCCTGCCAAAACAGCCTCCAGCTCCAGCTTATAATTTCCCCACTGGCATCTGTTTCAGCAGAGCCAGGCCACAATAAGAGGGCGGGCCACACGCTCACTGCAGCAAACGTTCGAGCTTCCAAAACAGCTCGGCTGCCGGCCGAAGATCCGGGCCCGGTGCCAGGTCTGAGGGTGGCAAGCTCTTGCGCTCCACCTCGGCTCAGCTTGCCCCCGGCTCAGCCATCCCTACGTGAGCCACCGCCACCTCTGTGTTTACTTTGGGTTTTGAGACAGATCGTCCGCAAGCAGGATGCGGAGGGGTGCTAAATAACCCTGCGGAAATGAGAAGTTGGTCAGAGACTTGAAAAGGAGGAGTGCGGGCGGAGGGCAGAGCCAGCCGACCGCTTCCGTAGCCTTGGGTGTGTCAAGCTGGAACAAAGGACAAAAATACCATTCATGAGAACAGGGTTTCACTTTTAACGGAGGGCAAATCACTCGCCTGATTCCCTTCCTCCCCTCATCCCCGGTCACATGAGTTTTTGTTGAGTCTCAGAAACCTCGGACTGCCAAGGCAGGGTTGTGAAATTCCTAAAGATGAGGGGGTAAAGTTTGTGAAAACACCGCAGTGGGGCATATGCCATACAGCTGGGGCCCAGACCTTTTTGAGCCAGTCTGAAGCTTTGACCTTCTGACATACGATGATAGATGTGATCCCAAAATGGCTGCCGCAGGAGGCGGAGTCCATCACCAAATGGATGCCACAGGAGGTGGAGTCAACGCTTACATGTAACTGTGATAGTGACTCTTCCACATTTCACAAAAAGCAGAAGAGTTTGGATGTATACCCCCCCTTTCTTTCCTGTAAGGAGACTCGAAGTTCCTTTCCTTTCCTCTCCCCACACCTTAAAGTGAGGTAGGTGGACTGACAGAGTTCTGAGAGAACTGTGACTAGCCCACGGTCATCCAGAAGGAATGTAGGAGTGGGGAAACACATCTGGTTCGCCTGATAAGCCTCTGCCACTCAGATGGAAGAGAGGGGAATCGAGGCCGGTTCTCCAGATTAGAATCCATCTGCTCTTAACCATTACACCACACTGGCTTCACACACACAACACAAGAAAGGGCTAATATGGATAACAGGATAAGTGGGTGAATGTCACCGATGCGTTTCCACCAACCAGCAGGTTTTAAAATCTTCACTGTTCTACGCTCTGCTGTCTCAAGTCAAATTAAAGGCCAGAACGAAAGGCCAAGGGAATACCCAGTGCGCTACAATTATTTCATCTTCTGGAAGGTCTCCCTCCGCCGCCCTGCAATAATTGCCCATAAAAGGTTGCAGGGTTCGCCCGTCCCATTTACAAATCCCGTCGCCCAATGCAAATCCCACGGCTCTTTCAATGGATCAACCGCAACGAGGATGCTCCCAGCAGCTCCATCGGAGTTCTTAGCAGCGCCGAAATGTATCTAAACAAACAATGATCAGGCAGTGTTGTTCAATATGCTGCCGCACCTCATGAGCCGTGTGCTGGGACGTCCCCCACCACGCTTGCTCAAAAGGACGCCGTATGCCTGGCAGGCAACTCCTGCAGACTAACCACAAACTGGGTTCTGTTCTGTATTTTGTATTCCGTTCATCACCGTGGCTCAGTGGTAGGGCATCTGTTTGGCGTACAGAAGGTCTTGGGTTCAAACCCCGGCATCTCCAGTTATGAAGACCAGGCAGTAGTTGATGTGAAAGACCCCAGAGAGTGGCTGCCAGTCTAAGCTGATCATACTGACCATGAGGAACCATGATTTGATCCCAGATGAAGCAGCTTTATGCATTCAGAGCCAGCATGGCGTAGTGGGTAAGAGCAGGTGGATTCTAATCTGGAGAACTGGGTTTGATTCCCCACTCCTCCACTTGAGTGGCAGAGGCTTATCCGGTGAATCAGCTGTGTTTCCACACTCCTACATTCCTGCTGGGTGACCTTGGGCTAGTCACAGTTCTCTCTGAACTCTCTCAGCCCCACCTGCCTCACAAGGTGTCTATTAAGGGGTCATCTCCTCCTCCTCCTCCTCCTCCTCCTCCTCCTCCTCCTCCTCTGCTGAGGGAAAAGAGGTATGCACAGTGTACACAAATAATGCCGCCCAAGGAAACAAGTGACTTCTTGTAAGGATGTTTATGCTGAAATCTCAGCATATGCAGAATTCTGATGCCTCAGACATGTGGTGTGATGAAGTCATCTGATGGACAGATGACTGATTGCCATAAGATTCAGGTCCATGATGTATATTCGAAGGAGGAGGAAGAGAAGAAAGAGGAAGAGGAGGAGGAGAGGAGGAGTTTGGGTTTATACCCTGCCTTTCTCTCCTGTAAAGACACTGAAAGGGGCTCACAAACTTCTTCCCTTCCTCTCCCTGCAACAGGCACCTTGTAAGGTAGATGGGATTTAGAGAGAGAATTGGGACTAGCCCAAGCTCACCCAGCAGGCTTCATGTGTAGGAGCGGGGAAACAAACCCAGTTCACCAGAGAAGAGTCTGCCACTCATGTGGAGAAGCGGGGAATCAAACACGGTTCTCCAGATAAGCGACAACCGCACGAATGACAAAAAACCCTCCAAATCTATGACAATCTGTGCATATGCAGCAGCATTAAGGAGGATCCCAAAAGGATCCCTCCAGCTTTGGAAACAAAAACTTGGCCATTCGGAGCGTCTGGAATTTGGGAATTTTCGGAGGCGCCCTGGAGAACGTGTAACAACCAGCAAACAAAGAATGCCTCGCTCTCTCCCAGCATGGAGTAACATCCCAGACTGGATGCCAGAGAAGGAGCTTTTCATTTCATGCCCCTGGCAAGTCAGCTCTTCTCTCTCCCTGGCGGGGAGCTGTTCTCTGTATCCGAGTCGCTGTCTTACATTATGAGGCTGTTCTCTGTTTGGTCAACTCTTCTCTCATCCTGGCGGGGAGCTGTTCTCTGTATCCGAGTCACTGTCTTACATTAGGAGGCTGTTCCCTGTTTGGTTTGGGTGGGGAGAGAGGATCGGAAGTGTCCCAGGCACAGAGAAGCCAGGAAAAGCTTCGAGAGGCAGTGGCTTTAATAAATGCAACATGCTCTTGTTTGGAGGAGACGTATTACATTTCAAAAAGGCATGAAGAGGACAGCAACGGGGGGCCTCGCTCCTCCAGAGAGACGCCCTTTTCAATTATCAATTGCTCTTTCCTGTTTAATTGGAGCTACTGAGAAGCGTGGGCTTTGGGGGTTGTTGCTTTTTTAAGAAGCTGGGGAGAGGGGGAAAAGGGTCGACATGCAAAGCCCGTCTCGGAGCCACTTGGAAATCATTCTCCGGCCTCGAAGCCAAATTCCCATTTGGAGGAGCACAGCTGTTCCTAAATCGACTTGACCTCTTCTCGGCAAATCCCGGGAAATAAATTAAGGCCGTCCAGCCTTCCACTGTAACCCTGTTAAACCGGATTTACGGTGATTGAGGGCTGATTTTGCTGAGCTGCTGGAAGCTGTGGGGAAAAAAAAAACCGGGCAGCACAGAAAAACGCTGGTTTTCTGACTGGCTAGTTGTGGGCAGCCGTGGGCCATTGCAGAAAGCTGGGGAGAGAGGAGAGACTTTCATGCTTTGCGAGCATCTTAGAGAAGAGTTTGGATTTCTATCCCTCCTTTCTCTCCTGCAGGAGACTCAAAGGGGCTTTCAATCTCTTTGCCCTTCCCCCTTCACAACCAACACCCTGTGAGGAAGGTGGGGCTGAGAGAGCTCCGGGAAGCTGTGACTAGCCCAAGGTCACCCAGCTGGCGTGTGTGGGAGTGCCCAGGCTAATCTGAATTCCCCAGATCAGCCTCCACAGCTCAGGCGGCAGAGCTGGGAATCCAACCCAATCCCTCCAGATTAGATACACGAGCTCTTAACCTCCTACGCCACTGCTGCTCTTAGTTGTGTTTGTGTGTGTGGGGAGCGGGGTTCACAGCAGAGCCCTTCGGGGGTTGGGTGGTATATAAGATGAAAAAATAAATAAATAAAAATAAATAAATAAATAAAGGTGGGAGATTCTAGTGTTAGTGGTCAGACTGTTCCCATAATCCTAATGGGCACTTATAAAGGTTATAAAGGAGTTTGAACAGATATCTAATTGCTGGAGAGGGCTGACCCCAACCGCAGTACCCCCCCTTCACACTTTTTAATGGTATACATTGCTATGAGCAGCAGTGGCGTGGTGGTTAAGAGCAGGTGCACTCTAATCTGGAGGAACCGGGTTTGATTCCCCTCTCTCTGCTGGAGCTGTGGAGGCTTATCTGGGGAAATTCAGATTAGCCTGTGCATTCCAGCACACGCCAGCTGGGTGACCTTGGGCTAGTCACAGTTCTTCTGAGCTCTCTCAGCCCCACCTACCTCACAGGGTGTTTGTTGTGAGGAGGGAAGGGAAAGGAGTTTGTAAACCCCTTTGAGTCTTCTTACAGGAGAGAAAGATGGGGTATAAATCCAACTCTTCTTCTACTACTACTATATATCTCATGAGTCTCCTATTACACTATAACAATCATATCAATATCAATGACAGGTCTTTCCTAGAAGACATTTTTCTATAAATAAAATCCTTAACACCCCTTAATAAACACCTATCCTTTAATAGGTCCATCAGAAGTTTTGCCAAGGGAAAAGGCACTAATGTGTCTTTTATCAAGGCTGAAGACACCGGCTAGTATCTCCTAACAACAAACAACACTTGAGAGAACATATTGTTCTCTTGAAGATACTCAGCTATTGTTCTAATGGAAACAGAGCATCGTTCAGCATCACTTAGGTACATGTTCTATAAAGTAGGAAGCTAAGAGTAGATGCAGGGCATGGGCCTGCTCTCATCCCGACTCCCCTCTCCCCTTTGACCTTAGGTCAGTGGTGGTGAACCTATGGCACGGGTGCCAGAGGTGGCACTCAGAGCCCTCTCTATGGGCACGTGCAAATAGAGTCCCCCCCCCCCCCAATATCTAAGCTGGTCTGGGCCACTGGGCTTGATTATTAGCATTAAACCTAAGACCTAGTTTTGGGGAAGCAGTGTAGGTAACCCTGTTAAGCGCTGTTAAACCCCACTGATTTTCATGCGAAGAACTAAAGCGTGATCCTTTACATGGGAGTAAGCTCGGTTGCTGGCAATGGGGTTTGCTTCTGAGTAAACCCTCCTAGGGTCGTGATCTACCCGTTGGAAGACTTGCACGGTTGCTTCAAAGCAAAGCCACGGACTACCACCAAGCTTACTCCCGAGTAACGCACGCCTCTGAGCCAACCATTTTTTCTATATTAAAACCTCAGTATTTAGGTTAAATTGCCGTGTTGGCACTTTGCAATAAATCAGTTGGTTTTGGGTTGCAATTTGGGCACTCGGTCTTGAAAAGGTTTGCTATCACTGCCTTAGGTGCACTCGTCATGCATAGCTCTTTTGCTTCCTGACCTAGATTGATAATGTATAACCTGCCCTATATCTTTTCCAAACCCCATTCATAGAATTATAGAATCATAGAGTTGGAAGAGACCCCCAAAGGGCCATCAAGTCCAACCTCCTGCCGTGCAGGAACACGCAATCAAAGCACTCCATCCAGCCTCTCTTTAAAAACCTCCCAAGAAGGAGACTCCACCATACTCCAAGGTTGTGCATTCTACTGCCAAACAGCCCTGAAAGTCAAGAGGTTTTTCCTGATGTTTAGGTGGAATCTCTTTTCCTTCCCCTTGAACCCATGACTCCTGGCCCTGGTCTCTGGAGCAGCAGAAAACAAGCTTGCTCCCTCTTCAACGTGGCATCCCTTCAAATATCTAAACACAGCTATCATGTCACCTCTTAACCTTCTCTTCACCAAACTAAACATCTCCGGCTCCCTCAGTCTCTCCTCGTAAGGCATGGGTTCCAGACCATTCAATACTCTGTTTTCTTAGACTCTGCATGAACTAATCCTTCTAAGATGGCTGGAGAAACTTTTATTGTTTTCCTGAGACTGAATAAAAACTCTCTGTATTGTCAAAAGAATTCTCATCACTGAGAGGTCTAAATTCCTATTGAATAAGCTGACCAGCCATCCCGCTTTTGGCGTGACAGTCCCGCCTTTGCACAATTTGTCCCGTGTCCTGCGGGTTCCTTCCATTGTCCCGATTTTTGGGAGGCTGCCGCACTGCCTTCTGTGACAGGGAGGGAAACGGCAGCGCCCCCGAAGGCTGTGCGCTCCTGCAACTGCACGTGCACACGGCCGCCAGAAGGACCCCAGAAGGCAGTGTGCTCCTGCGGCTGAACGCGCACACAGTCGCCTACCCCCGTCCCGGGTTCACAAGGTGACCATATGGTCACCTTACTATTAAAGGATCCTGGTATACATTGCTAGGCATCTGGGGTTAAACTCAGGACAATTTTTCTTGCTCTTTCTTTATGAATATCATCTCCCTCTCTTCTGTACCCTGTTGTCGTGGAAGGGCTAAATGTAAAATAGCATTGTTATTTTATTAGCAATGCCGGTTATTCAAACAGTTTGTAGTTCTTAAATGTAAACTATTGCCACTTGTTTTTACTGGACTGTATCCAGAGGAAACTGGCAGCCGACCAAAGCCAAGCACCAGCTAAATTGGCAGACTTCCTCCTTATGGTGCTAGAAAGAAGAGCCATATAGAACAATTGTAGCAACATTTCGGTGTGATGTTTCCTGGATCTGTTTTTAGATCTCTGCTTTTCTGTCAGGCGGGCGCTCTGGTAAAAGTCACACGGAGCACAGCTGTAAAACTATACAATGGTCCTTTTTGCTTAGCATAACCAATATTGTTGCACAACCAGGCCTGGGACCCAGGAAAGGCTGGTGCGAGGATTCGAACTCAATCCTTACTTGAATAGCGGGCAGAACCTTCCCATTGTCCAGGGTATTCCTTCCAGCTGTAATGCTGCCCAGAAAGCTTTGAAATGCATTTGAAGAATGAGAACCATATATTGTCAAAACATCCCCCCCCCCCGTCTCAAGAATAAACAAATCACATGATGCTGGGCTGACACCTTAGGTCAGTGGTGGCGAACCTTTGGCACTCCAGATGTTATGGACTACAATTCCCATCAGCCCCTGCCAGCATGCTGGCAGGTGCTGATGGGAATTGTAGTCCATAACATCTGGCGTGCCAAAGGTTCGCCACCACTGACCTAAGGTTGACACGGGCTTCATTATAATATTAAATCTCCACCACGGGGAGGTACTGAGGTGCATCTTTTCGAACACGCATTTTATGAAGGTGGGGTTCACGTGTGGGATTGTGTAAAAGGCGGGTCTTCTTTCCCTCACTGACGATGTTGTGACATTGCTGACTTTGTGACTCTGTAAACTACGACACCACTTGAAAACCTTGGGTGTTCTTTGCTCTTGTCTCTTGAAACTTGTGCTGCAGCCGAACAGATTTACAGTAACTGCAAAGATGCACATATGGCTTGTAGGCGACAAAACTAGAGAATCGCCACGAGCGAAGCCAGAGAATCATCAGCGGCAGCTGTAAAAGCCTTGGAAATCCATATAAATTTTTCAATCTGGTATTAGAACAAATCGGGTTATTATGACAATCTGCTTCAACGAGGCGCACTTCCGTTTTGTGAATGGGAAGCTAGCCTTTCCCATAGTGAGTCACGTTAAAATCCAGCCACGCGGCTGTTTCTTCCTCTCAGTCCGCAGCTGTCTCTCAATCGCTGAAGTCCACATATAGAAAAGGAGACTTGTGACACCACAAACGGTAATGTAACCCCCATGCTCAGAATGGGTTGACCCAGTAAGGGGTGGAGACTCAAAGCAGCAGATGGCTGCAGAACTCGTGTAGTTTGGAGGAGACAAGGCTACCAGACTTGGACCTTGATTTCTATAAACACCTTGTTAAGGGTTTCTTTTTGTGGTTGCAATGGGTGAGAGTTCTCCTGGAAACCTTCATCATGTTCAATCCTGATCATCAAGCCCTGGGAGTCTTCAGGAGCCAACCCACTTGCAAAGAAGAATCGGACTTGGCAGTATCAGTAGACTGTAAAAGAAGGACTTGAAAATGCAACCTGAACAGGACCTTGAAGTGTGATGTTAAATGTTGATGTTATATGTTAAGAAAGTAAACCATTTGGTTTTTAAAAATTGTTGTTGCAAACTCATTCCAGGTTCTGCCCCACAGAACCCACAAGCTGAGGTTACACTAACAGATTCCCTTGCAGCAGAATTTTTGGTGGGTTATCATGATGAATTAAGCATGCTCCCAGCGGCGTATCTAGGGAAAATGTAGCCCGGTGCAAAAATCTGAGTTTTCTGCCCCCACCCCCCATGGGCGGCCACCCTCCTCCACCACAACCAAACAATATTTTTTTTCTGCAATTGGTCATCTCAAAGTCACCATCACATTATAGAACATGCCCCAACTCACACATCTGAATACAGCAATGGTCCATGCGGTGTATGGACCCGGGGGGAAGAAGGAGTGGTTTGGGGGTGATTCCCCCCCCCCACGTGACTAAATGGCCACAGTCCAGGGACATTTGACCCCATATGTCCCCCTGTGTGCTTCCACTGGTCAGATATCTACCCGCAACAACGAAGGAAATGTTGCAATCAAGCGGACCCAAAAAGCAATCAAATGCAATGTATTAACAATGTTGACAACCTTTCAAACAAAGGAGTCGGAACAGCATATCTGCTCCAACAAAACCTTCCTTCCAAGTTAGATACAAGCCCCCCCTCCCCCCTCCACTTTAAGCTGAAGTTGATCTGAATTTGAGTTCATATTTTCTCCACAACACTTCTGTGGTTCTAGTAACCCTTTCCACGCAGAGCATTTAAACTGTTAGGAAAACATTTTCAATGGGGAATGGCAGAGGGGCGTGGGAAACGCCTTACAGAGATCGCACAGCGGTGAAGCCATTTTAAAAAAAGGTTCCGCCCGAAGAATCGTTTCTAAAGGGGATTCGGTGAAAATGTTTTGAGGCTGGAAATAAAACGTTTTCAGAACCAAAGAGGGGGAAAACCCCAACGTGGGACTCCATGGAAGAAACATTTTATTTCCTTCCTCAAAAGGTTTGCGTTGAAAGGCCTACTGCAGTGGTGGCGAACCTTTGGCACTCCAGATGTTATGGACTACAATTCCCATCAGCCCCTGCCAGCATGGCCAATTGGCCATGCTGGTAGGGGCTGATGGGAATTGTAGTCCATAACATCTGGAGCGCCAAAGGTTCGCCACCACGGGCCTAGTGGGACTGACCAGTAGTGGAGAACAGAAAACAGAGAACCAACAGAATCCAGCAAATGAGAATGCTCAGTCTAACTTGCTTCTTACCTGGGATAACTTAAAAAGTGGGTTTCTGAGCTTCTCAAATGATATTAGAAGATGGGGGGGGGGGGATTACAGCTGGAGAAGACTTGGAATTCTAGCTCAAGGCTAGAGTTGCAAACTCCAGTTGGTGGCTAGAGATCTCCTGGGATTACAGTGGATCTCTAGGCAACAAAGAGCAGTTCGGCTGGAGAAAATGGCAGCTTTAAAAGACATTATACCCCACGAAGTCCCTCCTCTCTTCAAACCTTATCCTCTGCAGGTTCCACCCCCCCTAATCTCTGGGTATTTCCCAACCTGGAGCTGACAGTTCTGTTCAGAGCACAAATAGCTCCACTGGGGTCTAACTCATATTGAATCAGGAATCATTCATTTTGGGTCACTCCCTTCCTTTGCAAAAATAAACGTTGGGGCTTGGAAAAGGGGCATATCTGTGCATCTTGTAGGACCACCTCTTGGAAGCTCTGTAGCTTTTCACAACAAACCCACAAAAACAACAAGATTTTGCCCGCTACTGCAAGAGGTAGGGAATTGTGATCTTCTACAGAGAAAGGCAGCGGAAGAGAGGCATTTGTCATGCAAATGAGCATCCTGCCCCGCGCAGACAGCCCAAGCTGGAGCCAGGAGCTATTTTTAGCCTCATTTTGTGAATTCTCCTCAAGGCTCAGCCAAAAAAACCGGCTGTCCCCCAACGACCCTCCGCCAGAAGTATCAGAGCGACGACGAGACGCGGCGACGGCAATCGCAACGAGATTTGGCACTTACTTCATCGGCTTAAACAAGGCTTGTCCGTAGTTTTGAAAGGTCATGATGAGTTTCAGTTGCGTGCCTCCCGATTTCATTGCTTGAGAGAGAGAGAGAGAGAGAGAGAGAGAGAGAGAGAAGAAATTGTTAAATTATCCACACCATATGGTCCGATCGACACCTCGAAACAGTTCCTTTATATTGTGAAATGTCACAGCTCTCCATCTGTGGGGGGAAAGCCAAGCTATTTATACTGCCGTCAGCACTAAAACGTGGCGGGTTTTTAATGCTCTGCCGCTTTGCGCAAGACTTCACTCTAAGGTGGGGGGCGGCTCATTCAGCGGAATTTACTATGCTTTAACCCATGAGCAGAGTTTCAGGTGTTAGAGATGGAAAACTGGATCCCGTCCTACCTCGCAGGGACGGCCTGCAGAATGTAAACCCACAGGTTAACGTTGCACCACGATGATGATGAAGGAGAAGAGTTTGAATTTTATACCCCACCGTTCTCTCCTGTAAGGAGACTCAAAGGCGCTTACAAACTCCTTTTCCCTTCCTCTCCTCACAACAGACACCTTGTGAGGTAGGTGGGGCTGAGTTAGAGAGAACTGTGACCAGCCCCAGGTCACCCAGCATGTGGAGGAACGGAGAAACAAATCCAGTTCACCAGATAAGAGTCCGCCACCCATGTGGAGGAGTCGGGAATCGAACCCGGTTTTCCAGATCAGAGTTTACCTGCTCTTCTTAACCACTACATAAGAAGAACATAAGAACAAGCCAGCTGGATCAGACTAGAGTCCATCTAGTCCAGCACTCTGCTACTCGCAGTGGCCCACCAGGTGCCTTTGGGAGCTCACAGGCAGGAGGTGAAAGCAATGGCCTTTGAGAACATAAGAAAGAGCCTTCCGCTGGATCAGACCAAGAGTCCATCTGGCGTCCAGCACTCTGCTACCTCGCAGTGGCCCACCAGGTGTCTCTTTGGGAGTCACAGGCTATGTTGGTGAGGTGAAAGCCAACGCCTGCCTCTGCTGCTGCTGCCTCCTGAGCACCTGGACTGCTAAGGCCTTTGCAACCTCAGATCAAAGAGGATCAAGATTGGTAGCCATAGATTGACTTCTCCTCCATCAATCTGTCCAAGCCCCTTTTAAAGCTATCCAGGTGAGTGGCCATCACCACCTCCTGTGGCAGCCATATTCCAAACACCAAATCACACATGCTGCGCCAGGGCTGAAGAAGCGTTTCCTTTTATTAGTCCTAATTCTTCCCCAGCATTTCTACGGTGTGTGCCGCTGGTTCCTAGTAGGCCATTAGAGAAAGAGAGAAAAAATCCTCCCTGTCAACATTTTCTACCCCATGCATAATTTTATAGACTTCAATCATATCCCCCCTCAGACGTCTCCTATCAAGGAGTGTGACAGTACTTTCTACCCCTACTATGCCCTGGTCCATCACTAAGTGCGCTCGCACTTAATCAACTGAAATTACACCCAACTTAATCAACTGAAATCACACCCTGAATTGGGGCTGCTGGTTGCTGCTATAGAAACAGGGTAACCTGAACCCTCCTGTCTCTGGAGGACAGGTGGAGATGCACCTCAAGGAGACTCGCAAAATGAGGTCAGCAACCCAAACTGTTCCTCCGCAGCTACTTTGTGGGTCTGGCATACAATGAAATAGCTCTTCTCTTGTTTAAAAAACTGGCCCGGTTCTCCCAGTCAAAAGTGAGCCATTGGACTTTGTTGACATGGAATAACACGTGTCCTTCATCAGCTAGATGTTCAGAAGGCTCCAGGTGGCAACCCTCCAATTGCAGATAAGAGGACATGAATGGAATTTGCTCGTTCTGTCTCTCCGCCGGCCGTGCTTTGCAAACAACCCTGCCGCCAACGGAGCAACCATTTTTCAGTTCTGACGTCGACTCTCTGCCCGGCAGAGGTCACGAGGACACTGCTCAGCGACGCTGACTGTAGCGGCGAACGAGGGATTTATACAGCTGCGTACTCTGCTTGCATCTAACGCTGCCAACCCTCCATTTGGAAATTCCTGGAGATTCGGATGCAGCCTGAGGAGCATAGGATTTTGGGATGGGGAGACGGGACTTCCGTGAGGTGTAATGCCAGATTCCCCGCCCCCCCGCAAGCACTCATTTTCTCCAGGGGAATCTTCTCTGCCTGGAGATCAGCTGTGCTCCTGAGATATCTCCAGGCTCAACCAGGAGGTTGGGAACCTACTTGCATCTCCACCCATCCTCCAGAGAAAGGAGGATTCAGGTTAACCCGTTTCCATAGCAACAACCGGCAGCCCCAATTCAGGGTGTAATTTCAGTTGATTAAATTGGGGGATGCACTGCGAGCGCCCTTAGTGATGGACCAGGCCATAGTAGGGGTAGAAAGTGCTGTCACGCTGTAGCTGATCGATGGTGACCCTGTCGAGGAGAACACAGGTGGGTGGTTAAGAGCAGGTGGATTCTAATCTATAGAACTGGGTTCGATTCCCTGCTCCTCCACATGTGTGCCGGAGGTTTAACTGGTGAACCAGATGTGTTTCCGCACTCCTACATTCCTGTTGGGTGAAACGCGGGGCTAGTCACAGTTCTCTCAGGACTCTCTCAGCCCCGCCTGCCTCAAAAGGTGTCTGTTGTGGGGAGAGGAAGGGAAAGGAGTTTGCAAACCACCTTGAGTCTCCTTACAGGAGAGAAAGGTGGGGTATAAATCCAAAATCTTCTTCTTTATAGCAACTCTTGGTAGGTCTCCCACTCAAGTCTTAACCAGGGCCAACGCTGCTTAGCTTCTAAGAACTGACAAGATCAGGCTACGCTGAGCCATCCAGGTGAGGGGCGCACCAGCATAGAGGGTTTGAAAAAGGGAGTCAGATTTATGGAAGAGCAGTCTATCAGTGGCTAATGTACATGGTGACGAAAGGGAGCCTCCACCTCCAGAAAGAGTCAATCTGTGAACATCTGTTCCAAGAGGCAAGCTCTAGGGAAGGCTCTTTCCTCTATGTTTATGAGCCTTCTACGCCATCTGTTACACCACCATGTGAAACAGGACGCCGGACTAGACAGACCACCAGTTTGATCCGTTCAGTCTTCTCCAAGGTCCTTATGATGACAGAACTTATTTAAGTACAATGAAATCCATGTCCTAAGTCAGACCCAGGGCCATACCCACACCAGGCATAAGCTACCTCTACTTCACCCTCACCAGAGAAAACCAACCCATCTTTCAACTTTTCAATAACACTGTATTGTCAAATGCTTTCACGGGCGGATTCAACTGGTTGTGGTGGGTTTTCCGGGCTGTGTGGCCGTGATACACCAGACCACGGCCACACAGCCCAGAAAACCCACCACAACCAGTTTTCAATACACCTTCTTAGAAGCTCGTCATGCTGGTTAGTGTGTCCTTTCCGAACAAATCCTTTGTGCCAAAGGTCAAAGAAATCCCCCTCTTCAAAAGACCGAGAAGTCAACAGGAAGGGAATAAACCCAACCTAACCCAATGAAAAGGGAATAAACCCAACCATGTATTCCCCCACCCCGAACATGTAGAGGACAATTTCTTGCTTTTAAGCGATGCTATCAGATTCACATTTTTAAAATTACTTCTGCTGCAGCTTTATTGCCAGTGGTCACCACGCTTCTGTAATTCAGCTATCGCCTCTCTTTATTTTTTCTTTTCCCCGGTTTTGCACGCACAAAACGTTATGCAAGCTCATGACCATTTCCAATTACTCTTCCTCATTGAGCAAAACAATCCTCTCCCTCGGCCAGTGTTTTGCTGACCCCAGATTTCTCGTGCGTTACCAAACTGTCCCACAGGAACAAATAAATAATTAGAAATTAAAGGGCATTAAGCAATTTTGCATTAAACAGGCACAGAAGAAGCGGGCCGTTCTCATATATTAGATTAAGTTGGTGACACTCAGTAGGTCTGATTTTTCAGGGGAATTTAAGGGGAACGAGGCCGAACGTGACTTTTCACGCAATTTGCAAAGTTCAGTAGCACTCCATGTAAGAAGATGACACACGAATACAGGTAAGAATCGAGATTTATGGGGGCTCCCCCCACACAGTGGGTACATTCAGATTAGATTTATCAGATTCCAGCTTATCGTGGGAAATCTTCTACTATGTCGTCGCTGGGTGGTGGGAAGAAATTGACTGGTGAAACAGTTCGATTGTCATCTCCAATGCCATGATGCGGCTTCCAGCATAACAGGAAGTGATGTCATTGTGCCTGGGCGGAAAGAACAAGCCATGGGGTAAATGGGCCAGGATTGGGTGAGTCCTTCGAAAAACTGGATCCCTTATTTATTTGTTAGATTTCTGCTCTGCCCTTTCCTGACAAGCGAGCCCAATCTTGCAGAACGAACTGGTTGTTGTGGGTTTTCTGGGCTGTGTGGCTGTTGCAGAAGGAAGCCCAGGCCACTGTTATGATCTGACTCAATGCTATAGCCAGGAAGCATGAATTTGCATGTTTCAGTCAGGCATGAACTCTTATAATGTGGACTACCTGGAGCATCCAATCTGCAGCTCAGCCACCTGCGGCTTGCAATTAAACACCAGTCCAGCATTCTCGATATGATCAAATTGAGTAACCCAGCTCCTTTGGACAGCTCATCCAACTCACAGGCCTCCTACGGGTGACACACTCTTCCTACGGTGGGGGAAAATTAAAAAACGAAAAGAAGCCAGTGATGTTTCCCTAGAGGGGACACCATGCCACTCTAGGAATCACTGGAAACTCTATGGTTTAGCCACACACTTCCTGGCAATTCCTAGAGCAATGTAATGCCACTTCCTGTTTCCCACAGAAGTGACATCCGGGGGCGTGTGATGCCAGCTACTCCCATGTACCCATATATCATCTCCCTCAAGGTGCTGGCCATCTGCTGACCAGCCTCGTCCAAATCTATATTCTCACTGCAGCCATTTCAAATCATACCTCAGCTCTTGCCATTGTCCGCGCTATACATACCAGTAGCCATTAAGTGTAACTATATGGTTCAGAATGGGTTCCTATAGCCATTAGATTGAAGAGAGGTGGAGACTCCAGCCAGATCTGCAGAAGCTGGCTGCAAAAACTGGTGAAGTTGGAGGAAGCAAGGCTACCAGGCTGGGACGATTCCTCCAACTTCACGAGTATTTGCAGCCTTCTGCTGCTTTGAGTCTCCACCCCCTTTCTGGGTCAACCCATTCTGAACATAGGGGTTACATTAGCACAAAAAAAAATGCACATATCTGCGGAAATGTACACGGCCTACCTATTAAACCTTGACGTTTGGTCTCACCCGAACTCAGTTGCGATGTAGTGATTAAAAGCAGGTGGATTCTAACCTGGAGAACAGGGTTTGATTCCCCACTCCTCCACCTGAGTCGCAGAGGCTTTTCTGATGAACCAGATGTGTTTCTGCACTCCTACATCTCTGCTGGGTGAACTTGGGCTAGTCCCAGTTCTCTCAGAACTCTCTCAGCCCCACCTACCTCTCAAGGTGTCTGTTGTGGAGAGAGGAAGGGAAAGGAGCTTGTAGGCCAGCTTGAGTCTCCTTACAGGAGAGAAAGGTGGAGTATAAATCCACTCCTCTTCTTGTTCTTTTGGTTGGTGGGACTGTTCTCAATTCTATCTTCGGTGGCAAACAGGGGGGAAATCCTATTCATCCCACTCCACTTTTACATAATAGAAACTAAGAGGTTCTATTGGTATGTTTGGAGATGTTTAGTGTGGAACTTTAACTTCTACTAAGACAAACAAACAACCCGCTCTGAAGACCCAGAAGGCCAAACTGCCTCAGTCATGAGCTGCCAGTAATTTCTAGGAAAGGCACCAGAACGAGGCCGCAAAATGGAGATCGGAACAGAGGTTCCAAAAAGGCTTTCTAACAGCAGCTTTCAGAAGTCACCAGGTATGCCTCAATGCCAGTCAGTTTCTCTCCTGCCTGCCATCTCAAAAAAGCCATCCTAATTCTCTCCAAAAGGGCACAGTCAACTCTAGAAAAGATTACCAGAAAGTTTGCACAGCGTTGAAAACACATTCAAAGGCAAATGTTACAGTTAATCTGCACTCGTATATAAAGATTAACCAAAACACACAGGGACTGCCTTGGCCCCAGCAGAGTCTGAGGAGAAGTCAGGGACGAACTTGAAACGAATTTAGATCCCTCTATAGTCTTGACTTCTGCTTTCAGGTAAAAAAAAAATACTGGGCCACATTCCTACATGGCTTTCAGTCAAAACCTCTGATTATGTTCTCTTGCCTCGGTGCCCTTTCTTCTCTTCGAATTACATACTCTGGGGGACCCCAAGCTCTGCCTTGGAAAGCGTTCCCATCCCCAGCTCTGCGAAGAAAGGACTTGTTATTGTATGTGCCCAAGTGTTTCTGCCAGTATTGCGTTAACTCAAAACTTCTTCCTCTGACTAATCTCTCTCTAAAGACCCACCTTATTTGCATTGCCATTGTTTTACAGCTATGATTGACTCAGCCTTCTGCCCACCTCTGCGCACTCCCAGCTTAGCTCATCAGGCTAAGTACTCAAACCACCAGATTAATGACTCAACACTTAAAGTTGATGTCTGCCTCTTGTCTTTCCCAGAAAAGCAGAACCCCTTTGTCTTGGGAGATTAAGGGCTATTCTGAATAACCCAGAGGGTCCCTTTTTCCCTATAAGAAGCCCCCTCTCCCAGTATCCAGTGTTCAATATCTCTGGACACCTCTCTGCCTGTTGATACTGTCCCCAATGCATTGTTTTTCTTCTATCAGAGCTAGAACAAGTTGCTCAGCATTAATCATCTGACCATCCTGCTCCAAGACCAAGTGACTATAATCCTTATTCCCCAGTTCCCTTCATCTACTCCCCAGTTCCCTTCATCTTCTCAACTCTGCTTAGATCTTAGGACTGAGTGTGAGTTCTGTTGCTTTGGTATGCTTGTGTACGTAGTCCTATTCTCCCTAAATTAACCTTCATTTTGCTCTCCTGTGAATTTGCTTGCAAAAGCTGATCTTGGTATATCTAGGCAACAAAGATCTCGAGCTTGCCCAACCAATCGCTAAACCAAAGGTCTGCTCTCACTAATTCTCCACTCAAAAGGGGACAGACCCCCACCTCTTAGGGCAGCACAAGAGGCTAACAGAGGTGGTTTGCCTTTGCCTGCCTGTGTGTGGCAACCCTGGACATTCTTGATGGTCTCATATCCAAGAACTAACCAGGGTCTACCTTGCCTGCTTCTGAGATCAGGTTGGCCTTGGCCATCTGGGCATAACCAGAGTTAAACAAGCCATAGATATTAGAAGAAGAGTTTGGAATTATACCCCATTTTTTCCTACCTTTAAGGAGCCTCAAAGCTGCTTACAAACTCTTTTCCCTTCCTCTTCCCACAAAAGACACCTTTGTGAGGCAGATGGGGCTGAGAGAGTTTGGAGAGAACTGGGACTAGCCGAAGGTCACCCAGAAGGCTTCATGTGTAGGAGCAGGAAAACAAATCCACCAAATAAGAGTCCAGCACTCATGTGGAGGAGTGGGGAATCAAACCCGGTTCTCCAGATTAGAGTCCACTGCTCTTGACCAGGACACCACGCGGTCCAGAAATTAACTGAGCCAGGTGATGCACTCCAGTGGCCAAGAAAGAAAAAGAACCCAGAGGCATTCCCAGTCCTCTTGGAAATCAAGGGCAAATCTCCAATTAATTTTGGCTCAAGGGAAGAAAAGAGGCTACTTCTTATTAACAAGCAGCATCACGCCATCCTACGCCATGCGGCGTTTCTAATTAAACAAGTCTTTGGCTCACGCAGGTGGCATTATTATAGATGTAAATTTCAAATTGCACCCAAGAAATCGCTAATTATGGTCATTTTTGAGTGCTAATTCAGGTAATTATGCTGGCAGAATGCACCATCGCCTCTGAGTTCCTGAGCGCTCACCTTTTCCTCGTAAACATGCTGCCAAGCGGCGATGAGAAATAATATCGAGGAGCTGATTATGCCCTCAGAGCTTGGCATGGTGCAAAAGAGGGGGGGTTAGAAGATGATCTGGCTTTAGATATGAGACCCCCCACCCAAAAAGTGGGGGGAAGAGGAAACGACTTTTCAGCTCACCTCTGACTTCAGATTATCTGGCCCTTAGCAACAAAACTGGAGTTCTGGCTTGTTTCCAACTAGACTACTCAAAAATTATTCCCACTCTCCCCATTTTCTCCTTTGACTACTGTAAAATAACACCCTCCCAGAACAGTGCCCCCCCTCCCAGAACAATGGCCCTGGTGGTCTCTTCCAACTCTAGGATTCTGTGATTCCATGGTTAGCATGCCGGCACACCAGGTTCCAATTCCCATTTCCTCCCAGGGGATTGCTGGTTGCAGCTTGGCCACCTTGTCTGTGAAGACCAGTATTGCCAACTCTGACTGGCAGCTGCTCTCCAGGGTCTCAGTCAGAAGTGCCAGAGGTTGAACCTGGAATATTCTGTGAAGCCAGCAGAGGCTCCTCCCCTGAGCCACGGACAAGAAATCTCGCAAGCACAGACCACACAAAGAGGTCCATACTTGGAACATTCCACACTAGGATGTCTGAACTCCCTCCCACAGCATTCTGGGAACTGGAGTCCTCCTATTGAATGTTCAAGGCCTTCATAAACCTACAGTTCCCACAATCCTTTAGGGAACGCCACCAAAAGGTTGTGTCCATCAGAAGATGCTTTTCAAGCTCTGGGACTCTGCATGCTTAGCAACCAACCAGCCCTGCCTTGTGTTTGCGAGAATCACCTGATTTTTTTAAAAAAATATCCCTCTTCTTTGAAAGCTTTGACTGCATATAATTGCTTGAAAATTATCCTGCAATGCATGGGGCGGCGTGGAGTGAAAAATGTGACGTTGGATAAATATTACCTCGCACTGCTATGGCAACTTCCCTCCAAGAATACAAACATTTTCTTTCACGGCTTTCGAGCCCCTGTGACGGGCTTGTTAATTCGAACCTGTTGCCAACTGGTAACTTGACGCTCAGGCGTAGTCACAGCCTAGGCCCCTTCTGCACATGCAGAATAATGCACTTTTAATCCACTTTTGCAATTGTTTGCAAGTGGATTTTGCTACTCCGCACAGTCAAATCCAGCTGCAAAGTGCATTGAAAGTAGATTGAAAATGCATTACTCTGCATGTGTGGAAGGAACTGATGTGTGCTCAGAGTCTGATGTGTGCTCAGTCTGATGTGTGCTCAGAGTCTGGGCTGTGGTATGGTTGGTGCGGGGCACGGGAGGTCTCCTTTCGAAGTCACTCTTTTAGCCTCATACAATAACAGGTGAGTACTCGAGGGGGTGAGTACAAACAAAATCGGGGGGGGGGAATTAAATGTTTTGCAAACGTCTGCAAAATGTTTTCAATGACTTGTGCAGAAATGGGCATTGTTTGACCAGTGCCCTCACACAAATTGTGCAGTTGCCAAGTTTCTTCTGATAGCCACGAGGATATTTTTTTTAGAAGCAAGCCTTCATTGGCATAGAAGGATATGAGAATATAAGGGACATCATGCTTGCATTTATATTTTATTTGGTGTATTTTAGTCGGTATATTCGGCACATTTTATTCAGTGTATTCGGCGTATTTTATTCGGTATATTCGGCGTATTTTATTTGGTATATTCGGCATATTTTATTTAGTATATTCGGTATATTTTATTCGGTATATTGTTTCGTGCTAATAAAGGTTCTGACTGACAGATTTGAAGCATTATGGTTCCGGAGGCGAGCTTGTATATTTGTGGGCCATATCTAGTGAAAGCTCAAAAGAGAGGTGGCGGAATTAAATTCCCAGTCGCTTGGGAGCGGAAGAAGCTACATTCCCCCTGCAAGCTTTTGTGCCACTTCCCCGTATCTAACAAAACCAGAATACATTACACAAGGCAGTCACAAATGCAAAATGTATGCGTATAATGCTGCTCCACTGGCACGTCTTGTAACAATCCGCTTCTCTTGGCAGGGTGTTTAAATCCCCGCCCCCAGCACAAAACAGCATACATCCAAACATGCCCCCGTTTCTCTCTCCATCTCCAGCACATTTGGAGAGGAACTGTTCATAAATGAGCTGGTGCGCCTTGCGCTTGGTTGTGCAAGGAGAGAAGGTTGTGCTTCTATCTGTGCCTGGTGACCTTTGAGAAAGGGATGAGGCAAGGTGTTGGTAGACCTCTGGGACATTTAACTGGCTGCAAATCATCAGTGCTTTCCGGGGGTCTGAACAGAGGAACCAAATGGGATCTAGAGAGAGAACTTTCATGGCCGCCAGGGACAGGTGCTGGCTGAAAAGGGGATTTTCATCAGCTGCAGGTCTGCTCAAGGCCAATCTTAGGACGTGGGCCTAAAGATCACCACCCTGAGGCCAAGTTGTGAAAGCAGCCCATTTCTAGTCCATGCCCCTTCCCATCTTTTAAAACATTTTGAGGCAGGAAATAAAAAAGCTTCTTCCATGGAGTTCCACATTGTTTTTACCCCCAAATGTTTTATTTCCAGCCTCAAAACATTTTAAACTATTGGTTTTGGCTGAAATGTTTTGAAAACATCTCCAGTTGCTTGTGCGATTGATTGACTACATTTCCTACACTTCTTTGCTTCCCTAAACTTCTTCCTCAGCGCCATTTTCGGACCTCACTCCATCCTCCCTTGCCTGTTTATTTGCAGTGTTTCTCTGTTCTTTTATTTGGGGGGGAGGGGGCAATCTTTTAAGCATCAAATATATGAGGAATAGAGAACTGCAGCACCAGGCTGTGAAGCACTGAAGTGTTGATACAACATAGAACTAAAAAAAGATCCAAGTTAGGGCACCCCAGCAAGGGGCTTTCCAGGCAAGTGAGAAGCAGAGGTGGTTTGCCATTGCTTTCCTCTGCAGAAGAAGAAAAGAAGAGTTTGGCTTTATATCCCCCCTTTCTCTCCTGCAGGAGACTCAAAGGGGCTTACAATCTCCTTGCCCTTCCCCCCTCACAACAAACACCCTGTGAGGTAGGTGGGGCTGAGAGAGCTCTGAGAAGCTGTGACTAGCCCAAGATCACCCAGCTGGCGCATGTGGGAGTGTACAGGCTAATCTGAATTCCCCAGATAAGCCTCCACAGCTCAAGCGGCAGAGCTGGGAATAAAACCCGGTTCCTCCAGATTAGATACATGAGCTCTTAACCTCCTACACCACTGATGCTCCTACGCCACTGCTGCAGAGCCTTCCTTGGTGGTATCCCACCCAAATAGTGACCCTGCTTAGCTTCCAACTTATGGCAGCACCAGCAAGAGATTTTCAAGGCAAGTGAAGCTGAGGTGGTTTGCCATTGCCTTCCTCTGTAGAGTCTCCCTTGGTGGTCTCCCATCCAAGGACTTAACCAAGGCTGACCCTGCTTAGCTTCTGAGATCTGATGAGATCGAGCCAGCTGGGGCCATCCAGGTCAGGGTAGACATGAACAGAGGTGGTTTGCCATTGTCTGCTTCTCAGAAGCAGCCCCACACTTCCTTGGTGGTCTCCCATCCAAGTATTAACCAGGGCTGACCCTGCTTAGCTTCTGAGATCTGACAAGGTCAGCCCAGCCTGGGCCAAGGTCAGTCCTTCCCTCCCAATCCCATACAATAGGATATGTTACTGACAAATACAGGGACAAATTTGCAAACAACTGTATTCAGAACGCTAAGAATCACTGCCCGAGAACCTCTGCACGTGCGACGCCACATGCTCCCTTCCATATTTATTTACACTGTAAAAGTCTGCCTCCCTCCATTTATGGACCAAGACAGTGTTTGTTCTTTTGGTTAACATCCCAATAAAAGAGACACGGGAGCTGCCCAACAACCTTGTGTCACGTTTCAAAATCTACCTCAGCAACCACCATGCATAGTCTTCAATGCCTTGGTGGGCCACCAGAGGTTGCATTTGGGCATCTTAGAGAAGAGTTTGGATTTATATCCCCCCTTTCTCTCCTGTAGGAGACTCAAAGGGGCTGACAATCTCCTTGCCCTTCCCCCTCACAACAAACACCCTGTGAGGTAGGTGGGGCTGAGAGAGCTCCGAAAAGCTGTGACTAGCCCAAGGTCACCCAGCTGGCATGTGTGGGAGTGTACAAGCTAATCTGAATTCCCCAGATAAGCCTCCACAGCTCAGGTGGCAGCGCAGGGAATCAAACCCGGTTCCTCCAGATTAGATACACGAGCTCTTAACCTCCTACGCCAAAAGACGTGTTGGCTTTTATTACCCCACCTTTTTCTGCCTTTGAGGCTGACAATCACCTCCCTTTCCTCTCTGCACAACCTTGTGGGATAGGTAGGGCTGACAGAGTTTGAAGAACTGCAACTGGTTCAAGGTCACCCAGCGGGCTTCATGTGGAGGAGCAGAGAAACAAATCCAGTTCACCAGATAAAAGTCTGCCACTGACATGGAAGAATGAGGAACCCAAATCAGTTCTCCAGATAAGAGTCTGCTGCTCTGAACAACAACACTATGTTGGTTTTTAGGGTCTCAGATTGGTTATGAATGCATGGACACATGAGCCAGCAGTGGCGGAGCTACAAGGGGAAGGGGGGTGCGCGTGCACCAGGTACACACCTGGGGGTGCGGAAAATCACCCCCAGCACCCCCTTTCCCCACCCCCAGCGGTGCCCCCCAGTGGTGCCCCCCACCCCCTTCCCCCACCGCCTGAGGAACTACAGTTCCCAGGAGACCTTGGGGCTCACAAGTATAGTTCCCATCAGACCGTTTTTACTGTGAACAGGCCTTTTTGCAGCCTGAAAAAGTTCAAAAAAAGGAAAGGAACTAAGATAAGTGTGGGAAGGGGGGATGCCGCGGGGAGGGCACTGCGGGGGGCCATGGGGGGCGGAAAATATAGAATGCGCACCAGGCGCGGTTTGGTCCAGCTACGCTTCTGTGAGCCAGTCTTATGCAGAATCAAATCATTGGTCCATCAAGATACATATTGTCTACTCAGACTGGTAGCTGCTCCCCAGGACTCAGATGGAAGTCTTTCCCATCACTTCCTACCTAATAGTTTTAGCTGGAGATGCCGGGAATTGAACCTGGGGCTGACTGCATGCCAAGCAAATGCTCTACCACTTGAGCCACGCCCCTGCCCAAACCAAATTGTTGGCGAATGAAGACCTACTATCCGGAACAGACATTTGAACACCTGAAGATACCTGCTGACTGCCACCCTCAACCTATTAAGGTCACTCTCACCTGCTATGACCAGCACCAGCTTACCAGTGTCTTTCATATTGGTTATTGCCCACTTCTTTTAACTGGAGATCCCAGTGGTTGAGTTTGGGACCTCCTGCAAGCAAAGCAGATATTCCGCCACTCAGCCACGGCCTCGGTTGCTGGGTTGGATGGCCCAACTTGGCTTGGCAAAGCGAACCTCTGAGCAAAACCTCATGCACAGCGAACCTCATGCAAAAATGATGAGAACCTCTCACTGCACTTAGCAACTGGACTCCTGCCAGCGTGCCCTTGGGACTATCTCTTTAAAGCGATCCAGCTCGGGAAAACAAGACTTTTAGGGATACCAGATGCATGCAAAATATGGATACGAACGCAAGAAGATGGCTTATGTCAGACTATTGGTTCACCAAGGTCAGCCTTCTCTATTCAGACTGGCATCAAGCTCTTCAAGATCTGAGGTCAAGATGTTTCCCATCATCTACAAGCTGGCCATTTCCACTGGAGATGTCCGGAATTGAACCGGGGAATTGAACCAAGCGGATGTTCTAGGACTGAGTCCCTCCCAACATCCTCCAGAATCTCAGACACAGGCCTTTAGCCTCACCTGCTACCTGATCCTTTTCTGCTGGAGATGCCAGGAATTGAATCTGGGACTTTAGACATGCCAAGCGGAGGTCCTACCACTGAACCACAGCATCTCCCAATATCCTCCACAGTCTCAGACACAGGTCTTTAGCATCACCCAGTTCCTGATCCTTTTCTGCGGGAGAAACCAGGAATTGAACCTTCAAAATCCCAAACATACATTCTACCAGTGAGCCCCAACTCCTTTCATATCCAAATACAGGCAGTAGTCAGGAGGAAAGAGCAACCCCCTACGGGGAACGGCACGTTCATCAACCTACCGACGCTCGTGATTTTTTGAGTCGCCAGGTCCTGCAGCAGGGCTTCGATCGCCGGGTTGTGTCTGGAGTACAGTTCGTATCGATTCACGCCAATGTGGAATTTGAGCCAGTTTGGGTAGGAATCGATGGCCGCTTCTCCGGTGGGTAAGAATTCTTCGTCCTCGTGGCCTTCGTTTTGCCTGCCAGAGAGTAAACAAGCGGAGAGACGGTGAAATATTAGGTTTCATGAAAATGCCAGCCGTGCACTTTGCGCAACGGAGACGGGCCCCGTTCCAAGCACGGCGAGATGCCAAGAAAGCACTATGTAGGTCAAAACGCCAAGTCTTTAAAACAACACAGTGTTCTGCTTTGTGTTCTTTTGAGACCACCATTTCTGCTTACGCTGTCCAAGGGAAGAGTGCTCGAAAGATCTGCAAATGAACACTCAGCTCTTTCGACACTTCTGCGCCACTGAACAGAACATGCGCGGAGAAAGAGGGCAACCACGTAACAGTAACACACCACTGGTACATCTACCTTTGTGTGATATCCTGTGAGTGTCGGCAGATGTCCTGACTACATATTGGAATATGCTGCCACAGGAGGTGGTGATGGCCACTAACCTAGATAGCTTTAATAGGGGCTTGGACAGATTTATGGAGGAGAAGTCGATTTATGGCTACCAATCTTGATCCTCTTTGATCTGAGATTGCAAATGCCTTAACAGTCCAGGTGCTCGGGAGCAACAGCCGCAGAAGGCCATTGCTTTCACCTCCTGCATGTGAGCTCCCAATAGCACCTGGTGGGCCACTGTGAGTAGCAGAGAGCTGGACTAGATGGACTCTGGTCTGATCCAGCAGGACTCTTTCTTATGTTCTTAAGGCCATTGCTTTCACATCCTGCAGGTGAGCTCCCAAAGGCACCTGGTGGGACAATGCGAGTAGCAGAGAGCTGGACTAGATGGACTCTGGTCTGATCCAGCTGGCTTGTTCTTATGTTCTTATACTGTTTATCAGTCCACCCCATCTCCTATCCAACAGAAGTGCCCCTGGGAGTTGCATGTTGAAGCTTAAGTCCTGTGTATTTGGAGTCCCCTTTCAAATTGGGAGCACAGAATATAGGGCAAAAGATAAAGGTATGTAAGAACTGCATCATTACCGACCCAAGAAATGACATCACATCCTGATGTTTACTATTCAGGCTATGTATATAGGGTGGTTTGCTATTGCATTTCCCAGTCACCCACACTTTACCCCCAGCAAGCTGGATACTCATTTGGCCAGCCTTGGAAGGATAGAATGCTGCTTGGGACAAAGCTTAACTCACCCATCCCATTTCCAAATCTAAAACAGCATGGTGTAGTGGTTAAGATCAGGTGGATTCTAATCTGGAGAACTGGGTTTGATCCCCCACTCCTCCACATGAGTGGCAGAGGCTTATCTGATGAACCAGATGTTTTTCCACACTCCCAGAGTGGTGTGGTGGTTAAGAGCAGGTGGATTCTAATCTGGAGAACCAGGTTTGAGTCCCCACTCCTCCGCCTAAGTGGTGGGGGCTTATCCGGTGAACCAGATGTGTTTCCGCCCTCCTACATCCCTGCTTGGTGACCTTGGGCTAGTCACAGTTCTCTCTGGACTCTCTCAGCCCCACCTACCTCACAAGGTGTCTGTTGTGGGGAGAGGAAGGGAAAGGAGCTTGTAAGCCACCTTGAGTCTCCTTACAGGAGAGAAAGGTGGGGTGTAAATCCAAACTCTCCTCTTCTTCTTCTTCTTCCCAAAAGATGTTATTTGCCTCATTTGGGAAACATACATGTACTTGTGTGAGCAAAAGAAGAGAAGAAGAGTTTATACCAGGGGTCTGCAACCTGCAGCTCTCCAGATGTTCATGCTGGCAGGGTCTGATGGGGTTTGTAGTCCACAAACGTCTGGAGGGCCGCAGGTTGCAGACCCCTGGTTTATACCCTGCTTTTCTCACCCATAAGGAGTCTCCAAGCAGCTTACAGACTCCATTCTCTTCCTCTCTCCACCACAGACGTCATGTGAGTAGGGCTGAAAGAGTTCAGAAAGGACTGTGAACTAACCCAAGGTCACCCAGAAGTCTTCCCACGGAGGAGTGGGGAAACACGCCTGGTTCTCCGGATAAGAGTCCATCTGTTCTTAACCACTACACCAGTGGTGGCGAACCTTTGGCACTCCAGATGTTATGGACTACAATTCCCATCAGCCCCTGCCCGCATGGCCAATTGGCCATGCGGGCAGGGGCTGATGGGAATTGTAGTCCATAACATCTGGAGTGCCAAAGGTTCGCCACCACGGCACTACACCATGCTGGCTCTCACCAAGTGTGGAGACATCACAGAGCCGCAACGCCTCTCCTGAAATCCTTGGTGCTATGAGGTTACTTTATACCAGGGCTCAATGAATCCCTGGCACCCAGGTCACCCCGGGGCCTAGAAATTTCACGGTGGCACCTAATATTTTCAACAATTTTATCTGAGGTTTTAACCATGATGACAGCCAGGGTGACCCATTTTATTTAGTCCTATACCCCAACGCCTTTGACATGTTTTAGCTTGAATAAAATAATGACAACCAGGAAGACTGGGGAGTTGGTTTTCTGGTATCAATGGTTCATAAAGACGACCATTCAAATTCAAATCCTTAAAGGCTGGAAGCATGCCAGGAGGCTAGATTTTTGGGGCTGATTCCTAGAGGGAAAAGAAACTGATCACAGCCTGGCTTGTACGGCGTCACACTATACCTATCATAGATTATTGTGCTTGGAAGCAGTTCTTTAACAAAAGTCTTTCTCAACATTACAAGAGCTTTCTAAGTGGAGAAGACAAGAGATTGAATCTGGGACTCTCCGCAAACCAAACGTTCGACCTGCCACCGAGCTTATTATAATCCCAGCAACGTTTCCATTTCTCTTCACCGTACATGTGGAGAACAGCCCCCCCCCCCCAAAGCACAGACGCGTTCCCGGAAAATATGTCTTATACTGTTGGCTGTCTCGCGGTTCCCCAGTGAAGCTATCGCTGAATCAAAAGAATGCGGAAAGGCTTGGCTTCATTTTCCAGAGTGGAAACGGAACACGCCAGAAAAGCAGAAGAGGGACTCGTAACGGAGACGTATCGTTATTACAAAACCTCGGAAAAGGTAAAATGTTCGAAACAATGAAATGTAGGGGATAGCCCTCTCGGGACTGCACCATTTTTGAAGGTAGGGGAGTCAGACGTGCGAACCTCCTCTCGACTTGCCGTTTTTATTTCCAAATAGCACTGTGCGTTGCAAGGTACAGGCACGATAAGGGGGAAACTAAGCCAGTACATCTTACATAACTTTCCCATGCTCCCTCTCTCTCCCTGCCCCCACCCGATTTCTTTAATGGCACATCCCAGCAGGGGCCGAACAGGGAAGGCAGGCATGCTTGACCCGGGCTCAGATGTCTGGGAGTGGGACTAAAAAGGCAGATCACTGAACGTTTTGGAAATAAAACAGATCTTTTCTTTCGGGACTCAGGGATAGGAGCACGGATGAAGGGGCAGTTCATTCTATCATGCGAAGAGACCCAATTTGTGCAGCGTCGGATTTTTGTGTGTGTGGCCTGATATCATGTGTGCGTGCGCGAGCAATTGTGGGGTGGGATTTAATGAGAAAAGGATGCTCCTTAAAAATAAACAGATGAAGGAAAGAGGAAAAGACCCGGAAACCAACAACAAATCCTGCTCCTTTTCAGTCTTTACCACCTTATACTAGTAGTATATTGTGGGACTAAGGGCTGTTAACTTTGAATTGGGAAATGGTCTGGGGAGTTGGGGGTGAGAATTTGGGGAGGGGGCTCAGTGGGGATGTGATGTCATAGTGCTCACCCTTGGAAGCTGCCACTTTCTCGAGGGGAAATGATCTGTGGCACCTGGAGATCAGTTGTCGTTCTAGATCTCCAGCCCACACTGGCCGGTTGGTAACCTAACATCACAGGCCTTCCTTAATGCATATTGAATTCTGCTATGAAAGCATCCAACGCTGTGTGGAGACATGGGGGTGGAACCTGAGGAGGGAGGGGCTTAGGCAGGGGCGGGGGTCTCAGAAGTGTAGTGCCATCGGCTCCGCCCTTCAAAGCAGCCGTTTCCTCCAGGAAAACTAATCTTTGTGATTTATGGAGATCAGTTCTAATTCTGGAAGACCTCCAGAATCTTTGGAAGATCCTCCTTAGATGGGGCGGTATGCTGGCCACTTGTGTGGTCAGGGAAGAAGGAGGAGGAGGAGGAGGAGGAGAAGAGGTGGTGGAGAAGGATTTATATCCCACCTTTCTCTCCTGTAAGGAGACTCAAGGTGGCTTACAAGCTCCTTTCCCTTCCTCTACCCACAACAGACACCATGGGAGTCAGGTGGGGCTGAGAGAGTTCCGAGAGAACTGTGACTGGCCCAAGGTCACCCAGCAGGAATGTAGGAGTGGGGAATCAAACCTAGTTCTCCAGATTACAATCCACCTGCTCATAACCACTACACCATGCTGGCTCTCAGGGGGAAGGAAACTGAGGAGAGGGGGGGAGGGACAATGGGGCTACAGTGGGCTGCAAGAAATGGTGGTTGGACCCTGGAATCCCCCAAGCAGATTAAAACTATCCCCAATGATGTGACTTCTTTGTCGTGTTGTTTATTTCATTTTATTACAGCCATGTTTCCAGCCAGGGGCAGGGGCAAGGCAGCTTGCAAACGTTTAAAACATCATGTAGCAAAATAGCACAACTCTACTGCAAAATCAGTAATAATACTAAAACCCGAATGGTTAGCTTTGACTCCAGCAGCACCTTACAGCCCACATTCTGGGGGGTTTCAAGAGTCAAAGTGCCATTTGCCAGCTACCAGCTACATTAGGGTATTCAATATAACAACTTTAGGCCGCTATACTTTGCCTTTCATCTCTGCGCATTATTTATTTTATCCCAATCTCGATGTCCCATCTCACAATGGACTGTCTCCAAAGTGGTGTACCAAACACAGTTATTCAAACACACACGCACACGAACAGACAATTAAAAAAACACACAGCCAGTGGGACAAGCCAATGAAGCAGCAGGAGCCCGGCTGAGAAGCCAAACCCACTGTAAACAGCTGTCCCCAGTACGAAAGGAACATTTTTAATACCATTTGTCATGGCTCACTGCCTATCAGCTGGACGGCAAAACAAATCCAACTGCAGACGAGAGTGGGGTTTCAATATATGCACAGGAGGGGGTTTCCTGCATACTCACATAACATTAGGAAGGAAGGAAGGAAGGAAGGAAGGAAGGAAGGAAGGAAGGAAGGAAGGAAGGAAGGAAGGAAGGAAGGAAGGAAGGGAAGGAAGGAAGGAAGGAAGGAAGGAAGGAGGGAGGGAGGGAGGGAGGGAGGGAGGGAGGGAGGAAGGAAGGAAGGAAGGAAGGAAGGAAGGAAGGGAGGAAGGAAGGAAGGGAGGAAGGAAGGGAGGGAGGAAGGAAGGAAGGATGGACGGACGGAAGGACGGAAGGACGGAAGGACGGAAGGAAAAAAGGGAGGAAGGGAGGAATACGGAGAATGAAAATGAAAGAAAACAACTTTACTTTTCAATGGTCTGATGAGGATTGAGTTATAGCATAGGTGTCAAACTCTCGTGGCCCTCCAGATGTTATGGACTACAGTTCCCATCATCCCCTGCCAGCATGATGCTGGCAGGGGATGATGGGAGCTGTAGTCCATAACATCTGGAGGGCCGTGAGTTTGACACCTGGGAGTTATAGGGTTGCCAGCCACAGGTAGAAACACCTGGATCTGGAGCATTGGGACAGATACACCCATGTTGCACCTGAATACAATGTCTCTCTTGGAGAAAACTGGAGGTGAAGTCATTCCATCAAGGGCAACGCTCTAGGATTTGCCCTTAAACTCTGTCATTAAACCACAGAGTTTGGGGTGAATCCTAGAGCATTGCCCTCTGCCTTAGTGCACCCCCTTCCCTGTTTTCTCTCCTGCTGGCCTTGGGAAAGATAATGGGGATCAGGGCAAGATGGGTATTTTTCAGATCTGGATTTAATGGAGGGCCTAATTATCTGTACTCCAGATTACTCACAGCACCAACACCAGTCCAGTATTTGGACTTGCTGTTGTTTGATTCCAAAATTATTCCAGAGCATTACTCTCTATGGAAATCTCCCTGAGAGGCTGGAGGGGCAGTTTTTCAAGCAAATGGCACCAAAATTGCTGTGGAGTAAATGCTGTCCATCCACTAAAGCGCTTCCAAGTTTCAAGTGAATCAAACCCCTATGGGCCCTTAAATAAAGCACACCCAATGTCACGTTCTATGACTACACTCAATGCGAGACTCTGGATTCTGGATCAGAAGTCTTTATTGATAACAACAGCTTTGCGAAAGCCAGTTCTGATCACACTTGCAACAGTCATTCTTTTTATCCCCACATTGTGCCCCTATCTCCCCCTCCCTCCTGGAATGTGAGAAAGACACAGTGGAAAGAAAGGACCCCTGGAGAGGCGAGTTCCCCAAGGCCAGAGAAGTCATAGTCCAGTCACCTGCCACCAACACCCTTCTGAGCCAGGGCCATTCCTAGTTATCTAAAGTTGCCAGCATCAAAGGAAAATGAAAGGAAGAGAAAGGTCCATTAACATAGGAGAGGGGAAGAGGGCAGCCCCCTATCCAGGATAGGTGTGAACTGTCCCACCTCAAGGCATGTTGTCGATGGAAGGAAAAGCCTATCCTGACATTCAGCCATTCTCCAGTGTTTCCTATGGGGGGAAAAGTTTCCATGCTTTCTCCAGGGTCAAGAACAGTGCAGAACACCCCCTGAAGCAAGTAACAGCTGGCCGAAAGCCTCCCGACAGAAACCGAACCAACAAACCGAACACAACCAACAAACCGAACCAACAAACCGAACACAACCAAGAAACCGAACCAACATCCAACTAGAAAACCCCAGCAGGGCCACAGCCAAACGAGGCAACCCCCCCGCATCCGATGTCAAAGTAGAGAACCTCATTCATCCGATATCAAAGCAGAGAATCCAAGCCAAACCATCTGAGGCAAACAAAGGGAGACCCGTCGAACAGAACTGACCTCAAGCCAAGGAATCCAGGCAGAACCCAAGATGAATGCAGCAGCTCAAGCCCAACAGAACCGAAAGCAAACCAGAGAACCCCAGCAGAACCAATCTCGCAAGCTCCCTCAAAGATGTGATCCCATTTGCCTGTGAGCAGTGATTCTCTGCCCTTCTCCATCTTATTGCTTGGAAAATCCCCAAAAAGACAAAACATTCCCCAACCCCAAGTGTGGTCCTTTAAAATGCTGGCTCCTTCCCTAGAAAGCTCCGAGGAGTTTACAACAACTAGTAAAACAACACATAAAACAGCAATAAATACTTTGAAACCAAACTTATAAAAAATAATCAGTGGTTCTAGCCCTGATGTGCTATCTTTTTAATCTTCAGGGAATTTGTACACACAGAAGGATGAAGAATATGACTTCCTCTTTCAGCCGTGGTACAACCCCATTTGTCGTATTGCTGCATATATAGGCCAGACCCTGGACTGTACCATTTGTGGAAAGAGACGGCATGCCTTTCATGAATCCCAAAGGGGGGGGGGACAGACTCCGCATGCAGAAAGCTAGCACATCAAAGAGAAGGGTTTGACCGAGGACGCCCGTCCTTGACTTGCTATATTTCTAGATTCGGGCAGATGTTCAAACAAACTGCCGGAAGTGGTGCAGCCCCTGCAAAGTTTTACCATTGCTGCCTGCATAAACTATTCTGGAAAAAAAACAGGAATCGAGGGCAGAATACATGAGGTCTGTCAGGAGAAGGTATTTCATGCTATCACACAGCTGTTTAAACAAGACTTCTAGGGTGCTGGAAAGAGGGCTCTCCCCCATACCCTCAAGTCAGCCATGTCTGTTCAAAGCATACCACAGCCTTCTTTGAAAAATTAAAACAGGACCTAGAGCCTGCAACATATCAACCCACAATCTCAAAGCTGAAGAGTGGCTTGTGGGATATTAAACCCCCCCTAATTTAAACGAAACCTGCTAGACATCGTCGTGCGACCTTTGATGCTCGGTCTTCAGTTTCGTAAGAAAAGTTAATATTTTACTGCTCTGCCTGACATCTTTTTCTCTGCTTCGTTTTACTTTGCTCTTACTTGTTCGTTTAAAAGGTTTATTAGCCTCCTTTCTTCCAGACAGGAAATCAAGGCAGCTTACAATATAAAGGACAATAAAACACATAAAAGCGCTAACTGAAAATCAGTCATTTACAAGTACCAGTAGGCTGGAGAACTAAAATTAACCTAATGCCATCCTAAATAAAACCCTCTTCAGTGAACACAAGAGTGAGGGGGCCAGACGCACCTCCCAGATGAGATTGTTCCATAATCTTGGGGCTATCACCGAAAAGGCCCTGCTTTCATGTAGAAGAAGAGTTTGGATTTATATCCCCCCTTTCTCCCCTGTACAGCTTCTTTGGTGGACAGTCAAGAGGGGTTCTCTCTGTGATCTAAATTCCTGGACAGGTATGCATAAGAGAAGATGGTTCTTTAGAAACCTTGGTTCCAAGCCATGCAGGGCTTTAAAGGTCAATTCCTTGGATTGGGCTCAGGAGCAGATAGACAGCCAGTACAAAAGTGCTGTAATTTTGGGGACATGTAATCTTGATAAGTGGCCCTGACCAGCAGTCCAGTGACAACATCTTCCGCTAACTGCAGCTTCCAGATACTCTCCAAGCTTAGCTCCAAGAAGAGTCCATTGCAGTAATCCAGTCTAGGTACAAATAAGGCCGTGGTGGCGAACCTTTGGCACTCCAGATGTTATGGACTACAATTCCCATCAGCCCTTGCCAGCATGGCCAATTGGTTTGGGGGAGGGGCACTAGGCCAATTGGCCATGCTGGCAAGGGCTGATGGGAATTGTAGTCCATAACATCTGGAGTGCCAAAGGTTCACCACCACGGAAATAAGGCATGGTATACCCTGTTCAGGATAAAGAGAACAGGAAATTTGGGGATTCATCTGCCATTTTTTGGCCGCCGTTGTTCTAGAATGCTCTGCTTGGGTCCTAGTGCCCCTCCCCCAAACCAATTTGGTTCTTTGGGATGAGAAGTGTGTTCAGTTTTGTGAGAAAATAATTTGTGGTTCCCCAGTTGTTTGGGAGACAAATCCAGAAGTGACTTTGGAAAAGTAGGAGGTTCCGGTGCCTCTTGTACCTTTCAGAGCAGGGTGTAATAAGCAAGGTCGAGCTTGAATCTGGGAGACCCAGGTATGGAGCCCCACCCTGCCATGACAGCACCCTGGGCGAACTCAGGCCAGTCACTTTCTCTCAGCCTAACCCACCTCACAAGGTTGTTGTGAGGGCAAAATGGAGCAAAACAACGTCGTCAGCTGCTTTGGGTTCCCGTTGGGGAGAAAAGTGGGATATAAATATCCAAACAAAACAGACGAGAGACCCTGCTTTCCCTGCTGTTGCAGGACAGATGGGAAAAGCCATGCCAGATGAGATTCTTTCCTCCCTGGGTCTCCTTAAAGGGGCAGAAGACTTCTCAGCCTTTGGAAGACGAGAACCCCCGCCTCTCGTTCCTGATTCGGCACATCGCTGAGATTTCACTTTAGAGGCATGCTTTAAAACAAGGTACCTCTTCAAAAACGTGCCAGTGAGGTCCTTTTGAAAGTGCCAGAAGAGAACCGCTCTCCGCCAACATCCTTTGAGCTCAGCATATTTCAGGGTCAGTAAAGTTCCCGCGGAATGAAAAGCATCCAAAATGCCTCCCCAAAAATTATTGAGGAACATCTTGGGCATCTCTTTAAAGATGGATGAGAGTAATCACAAAGGGGGTCAAAAAGGAGACAGAAGTATAGATCTCTTCTGATTTCAGCCAGCTGAGAAGGGGTTAATAAGGACATCACTTAATATATTTGTATTTTTCATGGGAGGAGAAGGAAAGGGGGAATTTAAGGGGGAAAGGGACACCGTCCAGTTGTTAATTCTGTTTTTCTTACATCTATCACGGCCCTCGCTTAACTATGACCCTTTACCGTCAACACATCTGCAACCAGAAAACAGGGGTGGGGCTTTTCCACCCTTGAACATAAAGCACATCTGTTCAGCACTCCCTATATGGTCCAAGGGAGCCCCCACTCGATTTTAAGGCATTGGGAGGGTACCCTATGGATTTAATGTCAGAACACACCCCTTCTTTTTAAAACAACTGCAATTGCTCCAGTAATATCTTCTAGGGGCCCTGTCTTCTCTTCCCTGTCTTTTATTTTTCTTGACGGGAAAGAAGAAATCTTTGCGGGAAGAGGAAGAAGAACACCCGTACACTTCTTATGGCTTTGGCAGTGGAAACCGACCCAGGAAATAACCAGTGATTTGGGTTCTAGAAAGCCTAGATCTCCCCGCCCCCCTTTCGGAGGGGTTAAATAAACCTGTTTCCACAAAATAAGAATGGGGAAAATAATCTAGGAAGCTGGGGCACATAACCTTGGTATGCTTCTGGGTGGGACTAAATGCAAAATTTCTCACGTTTCGTCTGAATGTTGGCTTTTGTTTCTATTTTTCGGCTTCGTCAATGGATTTCCTCAGAGTGAAGCAAATGTTATGAAAATATTCAGGAAGATGAATAATTTTTAATTATTCCCGGTTCACTATTTTTGTAGAGAATTAAATAAGCCTTCTGAATAAAATAAAAAGGGAGAATTTTAGCCACCCTGCCTGAAGTATCTTTTTAAAAAGGGCTTCTGTTATTAAATAAAACAGGGGGGGTTTGCAGGGGGGTCGTCCTTGGGGTTCTTTAAGTCAGCCAACCGCCTCTAAAATAAAAGACAATATTCTATCAACTCTCTTGCTTACATCCCCTCTAGAGAAGTGCTCCTTTATTTGGGGGGGGGGTCTGAAAAGAGTTATTGGGGGGGGTATGGGAATCCACCTGCTCCCTGTCTGAACCTCTGCAAACAGGACATGGAAACGTAAATTAAAAAGGGGGCAGCCCCTGACATTTTGGAAAGACCCCCCCAATCCAATTTGGTGGGGGAGGGGCAGTATTAGAGGGCCAGAAGTGGGGGAAAGAGAGCAGGTAATATACTCTTAGAAAGACCACCTATTCATTTTTTTTTCTAAGAAGAGGGAGATTTATTTTATTGTATTTTATTTTTCCCATTAAGCAATACCACCTTCCATTCTCTGGAGGAGTGGTCTGTGCTCTGTTTGACAGACTGCCCCACATTTAGTTTCTTGGGGGGGTTAGAAACAGGCTTTATTTTCGGGGGTGGGGGGAGAAAATCAGAGGGGAAGGCCAATGCGACCTCCTCCATTTACCCAGAGTCAGGGGAAGAAGACATCACCCCAAGCTACTTTTGAAAGATGATAATGCAGCCGGGGGGGGGGGGTGTTAACCAATGCAAGAGCCTTCTCTCGGGGGGGCGGGGGGGGGGTCCAGAGCTTCAGAGGGGGAGCACATCAGCTTCGGAAAAAAACTCTCATCCAATTTTTTTTGGGAGGGGGGAAGGTTAGCATCAGCATTCCTTTCAAAAGACCCCTACTCAATATCCTTTGTTTGGGGGGGGTGAGTGGCCAATGCAAACCTCTTCTTCATTTCTGGTGGAGGGGGTAATGGGGCTACTGATAGGGGGTCACCTCCCAGTGACATAGGGGTTGGGTAAGTGGGGGTTGCCCGCCACTGCTGGAAGGGGGGGGTCTACTGACAGGGGGTCACCTCCCAGTGATGTGGGGATGGTCTCCCATTGATATGGGTCAACTAACACGGATGTTGTCTCCCACTGGTGAGGGGGCTGACTAATAGGGGTTTTGACTCTCCCAGTGATGTGGCGGGGGGGGGGGGTCCTCCACTGATGGGGTGCTGACTATAGGGGTTTTGGCTCTCACTGATGGAGGGGGGTCTACTGATAGAAGATCATTTCTCACTGATGGGGGAGTCAACTAATGTCAGGTTGTCTCCCTCTGATGGGGATTTGACTAATATGGGGGTCGTCTCCCACTGATGGGGGTCAATTAATGTGGAGGTTGTCTTCCACTGATGGAGGGGGGGGTCTACTGATAGGAAGTCCTCTGCCAGTGATGTGGGGATGGTCTCCAACAGATGGGAATCTGACGAATACGAGCTGTCTCCCACTGATGGAGTGAGAGGGTCTACTCACAGGAGGTCCTCTACTAGAGACGTGGGAATGGTCTCCCATTGATGGGAGTCAACTAACGTGGGGGGTCATCTCCCACTGATGGAGGAAGGGTCTAGTGATAGGAGGACACCTGCCAGAGATGTGGGGATGGTCTCCCATTGATGGGGGTCAACTAACGTGGGGGTCATCTCCCACTGATGGAGGAAGGGTCTAGTGATAGGAGGACACCTGCCAGAGATGTGGGGATGGTCTCCCATTGATGGGGGTCAACTAACGTGGGGGTCATCTCCCACTGATGGAGGAAGGGTCTAGTGATAGAAGGTCCTCTGCCAGAGATGTGGGGATGGTCTCCCATTGATGGGGGTCAACTAACGTGGGGGGTCATCTCTCACTGATGGAGGAATGGTCTAGTGATAGGAGGTCCTCTGCCAGAGATGTGGGGATGGTCTCCCCATTGATGAGGTCAACTAACGTGATGAAGTCATCTCTCACTGATGGAGGAATGGTCTAGTGATAGGAGGTCCTCTGCCAGTTGTGTGTGTGTGGGGGGGTGGGGGTCTCCCACTGATGGAGGGGGATGTCTACTGATAGGAGGTCCTCTGCCAGTATTGTGGGGATGGGTCTCCCACTGATGGGGGGGTCAATTAATGTGGCAGTGATCTCCCACCGATGGAGAGGAGGTCTACTCATAGGATCACTGCCAGTGATGGGGGGTCGTCTCCCAGTGATGGGGATGGGTCGATCTCACCTCCTCCTCCTCCTCCTCCCTCCTCCCTCCCCTCCTCCCCAGAGTACCTCACACTGCTCCTGGTTCTCGGCCGCCTTGGGGTTGAAGCGGATGTCGCTGTTGACATTGAACAGGACGTCGTGGTCGCCCAGGGGGGGCCCGGCCAGGCGGTAGAGCGGCTGCTGGAAGAGGGTGGCCAGCTTGGAGCCCTGGCCGGCTTGAGGGCGCTGCAGGCCGGCCCCGGAGGGCCTGTGGCCGCCCAGGCCTGCTTCTCTTCCTCCTCCTCCTCCTCCTCCTCCTCCTCCAGCGTCGGGCATGAGCGTCTTGCGGGCGCCGGGCGGCTCCTTGGCGCCCTTCTCCCCGGACGGCGCGCTCAGGTTGGCGTTGGGCTCGCTGCTGAAGTCCTGCAGGATGCGCAGCGTGTGCTTGCTGGGCCAGCCGGGGGTGGCGGCCGCCGCCGCCGCCTCCGAGCCCCCCCGGGCCGCCTTCGCCCAGTCCTGCCCCTCGGCGGCCGCCGGAGCCTTGGAGTGCGAGCACGAGCAGCCGGCCGAAGCGCCTCCGGGACCGCCCGCCGCCGCCGCCGCCTCCGCTCCCGCTCCCGCCGCCTCGGCGCGCCGCTCCAGCTTGGGCAGGAGGTCGATCATGATGTGGAGGGTGCAGGCCAGCAGGAACACCAGCAGGATCAGCACCCGGAACCGGCGCACCAGCAGCATCGTCGGGGCTCGGCGGGGAGACGGAGGCCGCCCGTGGCCGAGGGGAGAAAGGCGAGATCTGGCGGGGGGGGGGGGCGGGGGGAGGCGAGGTGAAATGTTCACGAGGCGGGGGGGAAGGCGAGCAGGCGGCGCCGGGGGGCGGCAGCCGCGGGGGGCGAGCGGCAGGCGAGAGAAAAAAACAATACACCGAATTACGGGGGAAAATCAGGGCGCCCGGTGCCCCCGCCTGGCCCCATCAAGGGACGCGCCAGCCTCGTCTCTCTCCCCCGCTTCCAAGAGGGGTTTTCAAAGGAGACGCTCGGATCTGTCCAAAATTGCCCCCCCCCCAAAAAAAAAATTCAAAGGAGAAGCTCGGATCTATCCAAAATTGACCCCCCCCCCCGCCCCAAATTGCAAAAGGCAAAAATTAAATGCAGGGAAAAAAATTGCAAAAGAAAGACACCCCCCACTTCTCCTCCCCACCCCGCGCGCTTCAGGGGAACGGCAGCTTGCAGGATCGAGTCCCTCCAATCCACAAAGCGACGGAGGGCAACCAGCGCCCCCCAGCCTTTAGCAGAAACTCATCGCGGCGCCCCGGCTCAATTCAGCGAGGGATCCCGGCTGCGCCCCCCTCCCCGCCCTACCCCGCCCCCGCCGCCGGAAGCCTGCCCCCTGAAAAGGGGAGGCGGGTATCGGACGTGACCCCCTCCCCACCCCCCAACCCCAACCCCCAACCCCAACCCCCAACGCCGAGCCAGCCTTGGGACCCCGGCGGCTTGCGAAGGAGGATCTGATGCACGATCAGAGAATCACTCCGGAAAAGTCAGCTGCATCCAAAGCGGCGGAAGGGGAGGAGGAGGAGGAGGGGGGGGGAGAGAAAAGGCGGTCGGAAAATAGGGGGGAGAGCAGCCCCCCATCCACAGTATCTCGGGGTCCTCTCGGGAAAAGCCTCTTCTCTTCCTTCCAGGTGTGTGACCCCCCCCCCAAAAAAATCAACAATAGATTGGGGGGGATCCTCTTGGAAAAGGACCCAGGTCTGTAGCCAGAAGGCGATTCTCGGTTCTGTCTTCCTTGGCTCTTGCGGGCGAGCCGGACTGGACCCGGTCGGCTCCTTCGAACCCCTAGAAACCGGGGTCCCTTTTTCGCCCCCTTGCAGGTTTGCTGTCCCAACCCAGGCGCGCAAAGCCCGGCGGAGAGAAGGCGGGTGAGGGAGGGGTGAAGAGGAAAAATCCGGTGCAGAAACAATCCACGCTCCTCAGCAGACCGCTTTGCTGCGAGGCTCCGCTTCAGGGCAAGGAAAAGCAAGAAAACTGGGGCGCCGGAGACGCTTCGGAGGGGGGGGAAAGAGCAGCCACGTTTCCGGTCGCTTCTGGGGGCATCTCTGGTGGTCGCGATGGAGAGAGATGCGAAGGAAGAGTCAGAGAGGGAGAGAGAAGAATGAGAGAGAAAGAGAGAGAGAGAGAGAGAGCTTCTCCTGGCAGGTGCAGATTGTGCCCCCCCCCTTTGCAACCACCCTGAATGCAGTAGATTGGTTGGTCCAGCCAGAGAGCGGCTCTGCCCCCGGTGGGTGTGTTAAATGCGACGAGCCAGCCACACATCCAGACGTCACAGTCCAGAGATTGGCTGAAGAAACCAAGGAGTGATAGTAGCTAGTGGGGAGAGAGAGAGAGAGAGAGAGAGAGAGAGCCTGCCCCCCTCCCACCCAGCTGCCTTGTGCCCCCCCCCTTATCCTTTCAGTTTTTCTGCAAATCTAACTGGGGCAAAGAGAAAGAGGGACCACTGCTTCAAAAAGGGTTGCAAAAAATTAAAACCTAAAAAAAATAAAAGGGGGGGGGGATTGGAGCAGGCCAAAAAAAAATCTGATTAATTGAATAATGTATTAATTGCAGTTAATACGCCGCCTCTCCCCTTTCAAACTCAAGGCGGCTCACAATGTCCACACATCCTTATAAAACAATAAATGAATAGTACCACATCTAGTAAAAGCGTGAACCACCGAGATGGCCATTAAGAGCCTCGGAAAATATGCCATTGGTCCGTCGGATTCTTTTATTGCGTCTCCTCGCTGTCAAAGTAAACAAACCCACAGCCATAAAAATCACAACGCGGACGGAAACAAACGCAAACAGTCGGCCTGCAGGGTGAAAACCTACCACCGTACCAGAACAGACTAATTTCCTGCCTTCCGTAATAATGAGCTACTCCATTAAAAAAAAATTACTGATCGCAATAAAACAATTCATCACGAGGACTTACGGGGAGAGGTCTTAACTTCTTCAGAAGAGTCGGGGGAAATGAGCATTTGGCTCTGTTGTTTTGGCTGTTGCCATGCTTGGCCTGGAGATTTCTGGGGTAGTGCAGGGAAACCCAGCCTACCATATTGCAGCGCTTACCAAGCCTATATACAGGAGAGCCTACATCAGGGGTAGGGAACCTTTAACACTCAAAGAGCCATTTGGACCCGTTTTCCACGGGAAAAGAAAACACTTGGAGCCGCAAATAATTTTTGACATTTAAAATAAAGATAACACTATATATATAGGGGTTTTTTTACCTTTTACTCCGCTCATTCTGAGAAGCGCATGGATGCGCCCGCCCTGCTGCCTGCAGGGCGGGCAAGGATGAAGCATGGCTGCTCGATTCCGCCGTCAGCCGGGAGTTTCCCACCCTGCTCCAATGGGGCGGGTGAGAGGGGTAGCCCGCAGCACGGCCCAGCCGACCATGGGCAGCTGGCCTGCAGGGCAGGCAAGGATGGGGCCAGCGGCTCGGCTCGTGGAGCCACAGTGCAAGGGCAGAAGAGCCGCATGCGGCTCTCGAGCCGCAGGTTCCCTACCCCTGGCGTAGTTCATTCTGAGATTCATTTCAGAGGGTACTGGTGCTAGCCTGCAGCTTGACTGGGGTTCGGTAGGTCCCTTGAGACCAACAGGATGGGAGGGGGGGTACAAAGTTCTGGGAGCTCATCTCCCATAAATCTTGTTGGCCTTGAAAAAAAATTATATTTACATATGTGTGTATATACACACACACATGTATACACACACACATACACACACATATATATACACACACACAGAGTATATTTTATTGTCTGTTTATACATACACACACACACACACACACACACACACACACACACACACACACACACACACATACATACATACATGTGTATATGTAACCCCCATGCCCAGAATGGGTTGACCCAGTAAGGGGGTGGAGACTCAGAGCAGCAGAAAGGCTGAAAGAGCTCTTTGCAGAAGACAAGGGTACCAGACTCGGACCTTGATTTCTATAAGCCCTTAACACCTTGTTAAGGTAATTGCAATATTGTTGGGAACTACTGGGAAGGTAGTTGTTGTTTTTGCTATGTTGTAAATGTTGGAGTTTATTGTTTCAGGGTTTTCTTTTGTGGTTGTAATGGGTGAGAGTTCTCCTGGAGACCTTCATCATGTTGCAACCTGTTCATCAAGCCCTTGGAGTCTTCAGGAGCCAGCCAACTTGCAAAGAAGAATTTGGACTTGGCAATATCAGTAGACTGTAAATAGAAGGACTTGAAATGCAACCTGAACAGGACCTTGAATTGTAACGTTAAATGTTGATGTTTTAAAAGTGTTAATTGTAAAGAAAAGTAAACCATTTTGTTGTTTAAAATTGTTGTTGCAACTCATTCCAAGTACTGCCCCACAGAACCCACAAGCTGAGGTTACATATACACACACACACATACATACACAACCACACATATACGTGCACATATACAAATATATACACACATACAAACACATTTATACACACACATACAAACGTACACATATATACACACATATACACAGATATAAATACACACATATATAAATACACACACACACACACACAAACACATTTATACACACACATACAAACGCACACATATATACACACATATACACAGATATAAATACACACAGATATAAATACACACACATATACACATACAAACACATTTATACACACACATATACACAGATATAAATACACACACATATAAATATATACATACACACATATATGTATACGCATACAGACACATTTATACACACATATACTAACACACACACATATACACACATATACACACATAAAAATACACACACATATGCATACTCCTATACACACACATATACACACATATATATACACACACATATACATACACACACTATAGATGCCATGAAGGGGGTGGAACCAGCTGTAAAATGGCTGCCATGGCTTACTACAGATCTTCACACACAGTGAAGATATTTGTGCTGCAGCAGCTGATGCCAAAGCAATTTTTGTTAAAGTCCGCACCGCCAGTCAAATTTCTGAAGGCCAGTTAGAGCCCATCATGGGCAAAAGACCCACCTAGGCCTGCCCAGTTCCGAAAAACACTTGCCGGGTACCCGAAAAAGTGCTGACAGGCACTTACGATGGCGACCCAGGCTGTTACACATTCTAAAATCAAAATAAAGTGGGTGGATGTGGGGATATGGATCCATTTCCCTGTTGCTACACATGAAGCCTGCTGGGTGACCTTGGGCCAGTCACAGTTTTCTCCAAACTCTCTCAGCCCCACCGGCCTCACCAGGTGTCTGTTGTGGGGAGAGGAAGGGAAAGAGTTTATCAGCCCCTGTGAGTCTCTTTACATGAAGGGGGGGGGCAGGTATAAATCCAAGCTCTTCTTCATCTTCTATGTTGCCATATCTCTGTTTGTTTAGTCAACTTGAATAAATGTTAAGCCCTGTCTATTTCCTGCCAGTTTGCGTCTCAGGCTTGTTTAACAACAACAAACCTAGTATGAAAAGAAAACAGGAGCACCTGTTCCCTTTGTTCTTGCTCTCGCTGCCCCCCCCCAACACACCTGGGCCCTTCTTCCTGCAATGCCCTCCCAACCCGATTGTCTCCCCTCTGCTTCCCCCGCCCCTGCCCACAGCACATACACAAAGGCAACCCCGCAGGTCTGGTAAGCCCTGGCTTTTCTGTAATAGTTTCGCTAAGGTTGGCTGGAGTTGCATGGAGCTCCGAGCGGCTGGCCAGATAATGAAAATAAAAGAAGCTGAAGATGACGGGATTTCGTTGGGGAGTCTGGGGGTGGGGAGGAGGGCTTAAAAATCAGGCTGCCTTGCAGAAAGTTTTAGCAGGCCGCTGTCCCACCAATTCCGCAGCTCGGCTTTTGCGGACCTCTGGGTTTGCATGCCAGAAAGCGTGTTTGCTCGGATGTTGGATTTGCGCCGCTGTCCTTTGTGGCCTGGTCTCCAAAAGAGAGACATCCAAACGAGGGTTCTTAGTCCAGGTATTCTCGGCATCATAGCAGCGGTTCTCAACCTGTAGGTCGCGACCCCTTTGGGGGTCGGACAACCCTTTCACAGGGGTCACCTAAGACAGTGATGGCGAACCTTTTCAAGCCCGAGTGCCCAAATGGCAACCCAAAACCCTCTTATTTATCGCAAAGTGCCAGCACAGCAATTTGTCTAGAAAATCTCCGTTTCTGAATATGTTCACCCCAGATAACCAGAGAAACTGGATGTCAGTTTCTAGAAAGGATTTTGGGGGAAGCACAACAAAATGTCTCTTAACAGAAAGCGATTCTGCTGTAATCCACAAGTTTGAAGGGCCAACAGCAGAACCCACAAGCACCAAGAAGCCAACATTTGATCTCAAAGCTAGTCTGTCGAGGCCACTTGGCTACCAGCCTCACAAAGGAAAACTGAAGCCCTGGAGTTCAGCAAAAGAAAATATCCAGAGAAGTTATAAACAGCCTGTTCCTACAACTCGAGAGGAGAGGCGAGAGAGACATGAGGAAGGGAGAAAACTGAGAAAAGACAAGGCATTTGGAATCCGTAGAGGATTGACCCTTGCTGTGTAAATAGAAAAAAATTATATGTATAAATTGAAGAAAAAATAAGTGTTTTCTTAATTAAAGTAATATGGCCATTGATGGCTGTAATGTTAAAAAAAGAAAAGAAAAAACAGTTGGCTTCGAGGCACATGTTACTCGGGAGTAAGCTTGGTGAAGCAACCGTGCAACGCTTCGCATGGGTGAATCCCGACCCTAGGAGGGTTTACTCAGAAGCAAACCCCATTGCCAGCAACCGAGCTTACTCCCAGGTAAAGGATCGTGCCCAGGCCAGCCTAGGTGTGTGTGTGTGTGTGGGGGGGGTAATTTTCCACCCCCCCATAATAAACTCTGTGCACGTGTGCCCACAGAAAGGGCTCTGAGTGCCACCTCTGGCACCCGTGCCAAAGATTCGCCACCACTGACCTAAGACCATCGGAAAACAGTCTTTTTATATTTTATATATACCAATTTTATAGTCGGGGGTCACCACAACAAGAGGAACTGTATTAAAGGGTCACGGCATTAGGAAGGTTGAGAACCACAGAGCGTCAGAGGCAGAGTTTACATTTTATGTATTTATTTGGATACGTCCCATTTTTCTTACCCCAACTGAGATTTACTGCCTCCCTCTCCCCTTATTTAGGCCCTTTTCTCATCGCAACCACGACCCTGCAAGGAAGTTTAGGCTGAGAGGAAGTCACCGGCGAAAGGTCCCCCGGCGAGCTGCCGTGGCCCAGCGGGGATTCAAACCTGGGCCTGCCAGGCCCTAGTACGATGCATTCACAGCTGCACCACATTGCATTGCTGTGTGGCTCCCTTTTCTCAGCTCCTTCCCATTAGATCTGTTTGTTTAGTCAACTAGAGTAGACATTAAGTTCTGTCTCCCGCCTGCCAGTTTGTGGTTCAGGCTGGTTTAACAACAACAAACCTAACATTTTGAAAAGAAACAAGGAGTGCTTGTTCTCCGGCTTTGTTATCTCTCTCGGTTCCTCTTCTCCCTCCACCTAAAACTTCTTCCCCGGAGGTTCCACCTCGGTCGTGACACCCTCCCTCACACATTTGCAAAGGCAACCCTAGAATCCTTGGGGTTGGAAGGGGCCATATGGGCAGGGGTGGGATTCAAACAATTTAACAACCAGTTCTGGTGATGGGATTCAAGTAATTTAACAATTGGTTGTTTACAAGCACAATTTTAACAACCGGTTCTGCAGAAGCGGTGCAAACCGGCTGAATCCCACCACTGTGTATGGGGCATCAACCCCAGCTTGACATTTCGTAACCCACACCCCTGGCCACCACTACAACACCAGACGTCCCCTTGGTCACGTTGAACCATCTCCCTTCAGAAGACAGCGATACCTGGAAACAAGTCCTCCAAAGTATTGTCGAAGGCTTTCACGGCCGGAATAACTGGGGTGCTGTGTGGTTTCCGGGCTGTATGGCCGTGTTGTAGCAGCATTCTCTCCTGACGTTTCGCCTGCATCTATGGCTGGCATCTTCAGAGGATCTGATGGTAGGAATGGAAAGCAAGTGGAGTATATATACTGTGAGGTGAAAAGGTGAGGCCATTTGAATAGAGTAGCTTGGCATGTGAGTCACAGAGAAGTCTGTAGCATGGGAATAACAATGAAGCTAGCAAGGTCAATAGGTGAATGGATCTGAATAGAAGTATCCTGGTCTTTGTTCCCTTTGAGTGCTATAGTCTATAGTTGTCCTGTGTTTGTGTGGAGCTGATCAGTCACTGTCTTGATTCTAGAGTTTTTTGGCTGCCAGTTGGCTGCCAGTGTTGAAAAACCAGGATACTTCTATTCAGATCCATTCACCTATTGACCTTGCTCGCTTCATTGTTACTCCCATGCTACAGACTTCTCTGTGACTCACATGCCAGGCTACTCTATTCAGATGGCCTCACCTTTTGACCTCACAGTATATATACTCCACTTGCTTTCCATTCCTACCATCAGATCCTCTGAAGATGCCAGCCACAGATGCAGGCGAAACGTCAGGAGAGAATGCTGCTAGAACACGGCCATGCAGCCCGGAAACCACACAGCACCCCAAGTCCTCCAAATTGTACCTTTGTGCTCAAGTACCTTATTGTGCTGTGCTCGTGCATGTGCCAGGACCATCCGCATGACGTCTGTTCCTGTTTTGTTCCTGATCATTACATCCAACTTCTAAAATTAAATCCTTTCAGTGTTTTGTTGTTTAATGGGCTTTCAACTGGTTCCGGTCTGTGGCCCAGGGCTTTTGGCCGCAACCTTTACGGTGGGCCACTTAGACCGGTCTTTTTACGTCCCTTGACTTTTGGCCAGAGCTGTTTCTGAACACAAAGGGAGGAAGCGCCTTTTCTAAGCCAAGGAGCTAGCAATCTGGCTCCCGGTCCTGTCTCTGGCATTTTCAGTTTTAAAAACTGATCTCAGGTAACGAGCCTGGAGAACAAAAATACCCTCCGAAGGCCGAGGAGAACTTCTGCCAATATGAAGAGACAGAACTGGGGTAGACAGTCAAGGTAGAGCCGCTTTGTATGTTGATGCGGAGAATGCATCTGATGGATGGGAGCGTGTTTATATTTTTGCATGAAGGCAGAATCGTGGTTTTCACAAGGGTGGTTTTAGCAGCAGCAAAAGAGAATAGCTAGTCTTTTTTTCAAACTCCCAATAAGTTACCAAAAGGAGTGACTTTGTTATCAATGTAAGAGGTGCCCTGTTTGATCAGACCAGTGAAGGTCCATCTAGTCCAGCATCCTGGTTCACACAGTGGCCAGCCAGTTCCTCTGATGGTCCAACAACAGGGCATAGAGGCTGAGACCTTCCTCTGATAAGAACTTCAGAAGAACCCTGCTGGATCAGACCAGTGGTCCATGTAGCCCAGCATCCCAACTCACACAGTGGCCAACTGATTCTTCTGGAAGTCCAACCACAGGGCACAGAGGCTGAAGTCTTCATAAGAACCTCAGAAGAGCCCTGCTGGATCAGACCAGTGAAGGTCCATCTAATCCAGCATCTTGTCTCACCCAGTGGCCAACCAGTTCCACTGGAGGCCAAACAACAAGGCATAGAGGCTGAGGTCTTCGCCTGAGAAGAACCTCAGAAGAACCCTACTGGATCAGGCCAATGAAGATCCATCTAGTTCAGCATCCTTTCTCACACGGTGGTCAACTAGTTCCTCTAGAGGTCAACAAGAGGGCATAGAGGCTGAGGCCTTCCCTAATAAGAACCTCAGAAGAGCCCTGCCAAATCAGACCAGTGAAGGTCCATCTAGTCTAGCATCCTGTCTCACACAATGGCCAACCAGTTCATCTAGAGGTCAACAACAGGGCATAGAGGCCTTCCCTTGATAAGAATGTCAAATAAGGCCCGCTGGATCGTCCAGTCCATCCAGTGGTCCATCCAGTCCAGTGGTCCATCCAGTCAAATATCCTGTCTGACACAGTGTCCAACCAGTTCCTCTGGAGGATGACCAACAGGGCGAGTGAATAATTTATGTTTTAATATTTTTGTGCACTTAAAAAAAAATTAGGGCCCCCTTATAACAAATGTGACAGGCCCTGCACTAACTTAATCTGACTCTATTATTGTTGGCATTTTCACACATGCCTAATAATGCATTTCCACTTTCAACGCCCTTTAAGTCTGCAAGTGGTTTTCGTCGTTTCGCACAGTGAAATCCCGCTAAATGTTTTATTCCGTTACCCCGCCTGCAAATGGAAGGCGGGGCTATCACTGTATTAATGACTCGAAGGCAAGGGAACAAAGATGGGGAAGACATCTTAAAATGACAGACGAGAGAAGCCAAGAGCAAAGAGAACTAAAGGAAGAGCTTCACCAAGGTAGAGGCACAAAACCTTCGATAAGCCCGCCGTGTCAATAAAGAAAAGCCTGATGAAATAATGGGCTAAGAGCAGAATAAAGAGAGACGCAGACTCTCTTCGAATGTCATTGGCAGAGGCCCAAATGGGCTCAATCAAATGTTTGCTTTCCCCTGCTTGGTTCCTGGAACTTGAAACAGGGAAAGGAAGACTTTGGGAGGGTCAGATAATTTTGCTCCCAATCAGACTGAATCGCTTCCCTTTAGACTGAATCTGGTGTTTGTAGCCAGGACCAGCGGAGACTGACCGCCTGCATTGCCTTATCTATCTTGTGTTGTGTTTGTCGGGAAACCGAGCCACCCCAAAGGGTGCTGTGGGAGTCAGGATGAAGGGCCGTCCAGCATTTCTCCACCTCAGTACCACCCCCGCCAGAACGACACCCTGCTGTCTTTCTCAGTGACTCAGGAAGTTTGAGGTTCAACCAGTGAATCATTCCTTCACTTCAGATATCTCTTTTTTGGGTTCAGACAGCGGGGGAAGGAATTAAAAATAAAGCAAAGCTGCAAAAACGAATCGGAAACAAAGGAGGTGGCGTCGGAGGTCACGGGCTTTGTTGAGACAGACGATCGCTTTGGGCTTGGAAAACCCAGTGGCAAGCAAGAACTGTGGCTTAAGTCAGTTTTATTGTCCTGCACGGGGTCATAATCTTAACCTAAATTAGCAAAGAATTAGCTTGAGGTGGAAAGGAAGACGCTGCAAATTAGGTGGCTGCTTTCTTCCAAAGATGCTGATCCCCTGGGAGAAGAACCGTCCCCGTGGAAGTTGCAAAATAGATGTCTGCCTTTCTTCAAAAAGATGTCCACAACACTGCAAGCTCTGAGCTGTAGACTTTGCTGTTGGGTCGACACCCATCTCCCATGATGCACCAGAGCTAACCGAAGCGTTGACAATAGATACTCGAAGGACTGTTTTTAGAAGAGCCATCCTATAATTTGGTTTTGTTTTTCATTCAGTGGGATCCTGTGGTTTGAAAGCACGCACACACGTACACACACACAGTAGTTTTTTTGTCTTCCGAAGGCAGGAGGGGTTGTTTTCTTTAAAGCATCCTGGGAAGACAATAACCACACAGCAACGGGCCAGCCAGGAAAACACCGATGTTCTATCTTGTCTGGGGCCGCTGCCAAATCCCCGGTGGACCGAACCACAGCGCTACACCCGGGGTGAGTCACAAAAGTGCTCGCGATAATTGCTATGTTGGCTAAACCTGAGGCTGTAATAGTCTAAACCTTTTCCTGCCTCTTAATTTCTGCTTTCTTCTGACGGTGCTCGGCAAGAGAGCTGCCCAGATGGTGTGGAAATCTGAAAATATGTTGTTTTTGACTTCTCAGGGCCTGCAAGTCAGGGGACGTGGGGGGGGGCAGCAGGCCTATTGCCCCACCTGGATCCACAAAGGCCCAGGACCGGAGCAAGGAGGTATGTAAGGAATTCCATAGAAGCAGAAATAAAAGGCTCTTTGGTGTAAAAGACCATTTATTCAGACATCTTAGAAAGCTCAAGTACACGCAGTGGCAGGAATAAGATCTTCCGCCAGAAACACAGGTTATAACTCTGTCCATCCCATCCCCCCTCCCGGATTCCCATGGGAACGGAGGTCTCATCTCCCTCGCAGAGATAAGGTCTCCGCCGGAGAAGCTGGCCCATCGCCCGGGCTGTGGAATGCACTCAAGGCCAGGCGGCTGCCCTTCCCATCAACACCATTGAATCCTTTACACTCTGCCTCCCTTAAAGAAGACCCCTCCCCCCCAGGTTTGTGCGGAAAGGCGCGGTGGAAAGCAGAAATAAGGGCGGGGGCGTCAATATTCTCGGAATAAACCCATTGATTATACCCAGAGGAATATCCCACCCAAGAGACTAAATATTGCAAGCGTTTGCGATTAAAGCGAGAGTCCAGGATGGCGTCAATTTCGTAATGCTTGTGGCCATCAATAATAGTCGGTGGGGGTCTCTCCGGCGGGTCGTGCCAGGCATCGGAAACGGGAGCCTCCTTGAGTAAACTGGAATGGAAGACAGGATGAATGTTACTAAGAGAGTTAGGTAAATCCAATCGGGCAGTGACATCATTAATCACTTTAGTAATCTGAAAAGGTCCCACGAATCTTTTGCCTAGTTTGGAAAATTTATGCACGTCTCTGAGATTTTTGGTAGACAAATACACCCAAGCGCCCACACGCAGAGGGAAATCCGAGCGGTGCTTATCCGCTTGCAGCTTTTGGGAGTCTTTAGCCTGTTGTAAGGCAGTCTGGACCGATTTCCACCCCTCGGCCAGGGATGAAATCCATTGTTGAAACTCTGGAGGATCCAATGCTTCCGCGGGTAGTTGCGGCAACGGTGGGAAGGAGCGACCAGACACAATTTCAAAGGGTTTTTTTTTTGTACTGCTATGAACCGCATTGTTATAGGCGTACTCCGCAAACAGAATGAGCTCGCACCAATTGTCTTGGTGGTAGTTGGTGTAACAACGTAAATACCGTCGTTTAGGGTTCTGTTCGCTCTCCTCAATTCACCGCCACTTTGAACGTGGTAGGGGGCGGTAACCGCCGGGGCGGCCCCTAACAACCCTAGAAAAGCTTTCCAGAACTTTGAAATGAATTGAGGGTCATGTCGGAGATCAAATTCTTTAACGGGGGCGGAGTGTAGATGGTAAATATGCTGAATGAACAGACGAGACAACTTAGGGAGCCGCGGGATGGCAGCTACTACGGAAATGAAACCGGGCTTGTTTCTAGGAAAATAAGTCCACCACCACCCACAAGACCGAAGTTGCCATGACTTTCTGGCAAATCTGTAATAAAATCCATGGAGATGACTTCCCAGGGGCGGGAGGCCACCGGGAGAGGTTTCAACAGACCATGGGGCTTTCCCCGAACGGTCTTGGCTTCTGCACAAACAGAGCAACCTTTACCACGTCTCATCGTCCTGGCGCATCGCGCGCTACCAGAATTGACGGCGGGCTAAATGCAGAGTTTTTAGAAAGCCAAAAATGTCCAGCCGAAATGGCATCGTGGCAGGCCTTCGAGAACCTGCTTGCGGAGGGAGGGAGGCACATACCAACAATCCCCCCGCCGCCAAACGCCTCATTCTCCAAATGCAACTGGGAGTCGCCTTCCTCCGCCGGAGGCTTCAGCGGCCGCCCGCCTCCTCAAGTTCCCGTAGGAAAGGAGAGACCAGGCTGGGAATGGGCGTGAGAAGGCGGAGTGGATGTCTGAGAACGGGTGACAGCCAGCCCTGCACTGGGAGGGGGAGAGAACAGTGCGTGGAATGTCCCGTAAGTCGGCTCCACCCTTCTCCTCGGGTAGGCGCTGCAGGAGCGCATCAGCCAGTTTATTGGCTCTTCCGGGGAAAAAATGGACCGCGGAAAGAGAAACGATGAAAAGAAATCGGCCCAACGAAGCTGTTTCATGGACATCTTGGAGGGGGGGTGGAGAGGGCGGCCAAGTTCTTGTGATCCGACCAAACTTCTTGAAAGGGGGTGCTTAGCCCCCTCCTGCTCGTGCGGCCGCAGGTGGAGAGGGCTACCAATGGCCGCAGTCTCTTTATCCCCCACAGTCCAGCTGGAGTTCAGCACCAGAGAATTTTTTTTTTTTTGATAAATAAGCTACCAATGAACCAGCCTATCATCTTTATTTCTCTGCAACAGGGCTGCTCCAAGCGCCTTTGTCCGAGGCATCCACGTGAACCACAAACGGGCGATCTGGGTCAGGGTGCTTTAGGATAGGTTCGGTGGTAAAAGCAGACTTTAAGAGCTGAAAGGCTGTTTGACACTCTTCAGACCAGGAAAGGGGGGCCCCGGGCTTGGCGGACAGTGGATCTTTTACCCTTGGAGTGCTTAAGGAGGTCTGTGAGAGGGAGAGTCAGCTCAGTGAATTGGGGTATAAAGTCATGATAGAAATTATAGAAACCTAGAAAAGATTGGAGTTCTTTTCGGTTGGTGGGGGCCAGCCATTGGAGGACTGCATCAATTTTATGGATCCATTTGCAGGCCCTCGATGGCGAGATTCAGTAACCCAAATAGTCAATAGGGGTTGGGTGGAAACAACACTTGGAAAGTTTATGCAAAGAGGGAGTTGTTGAGCAAAGCGTTCCAATGCGCCTTCCCTGAACCAATGCTTCATGCTCTTCCATGGTTTGTAGATAAATTAAAACGTCATCTAGATTTATACCACTACTCTCCCTTGTACAATGAAATCATGGAGGAACTACGTTGATGGAGACCATGAAAAGCCCCTGAGAATTTATAACCAGAATGGCATTATTAAATTATTCAAACTGTCCAAACTTTGTGTTAAATGCAGTCAAGTGTTCGCAGCCTTCCAGCAATTTCCTGACCCTGTAGTAAAGCTTCTCTCAAGTCCAACTTAGTGAAGATCTGGGAGTCCATACCTTTAAATGCGTCTAAAGGGTCCTTGATCAAGAGCCAAGGGGTATTTGTTGGACAGGGGAGACTGCAGTAGGACCTCGGTAATCTGTGCAAAGCCGTAGAGACCCATCTTTCTTTTTTACAAACAAAACAGAGAGCGGCATGTGTGTGTTTGGTATCCCGCCCGATGAACCAGCGGCCGAGGTTCTTGTCTAAGAAGGCGCGAAGTTCCTTCTCCTCATTGGGACTCATACGGTGGAATTCTACCTTTGGGCAGTGGCGCTCCTAGCTGTATTACGATTTTGCAGTAAGTGTCTCTATGGGGTGGCAACTGATTAGCATTCTTGCTCCTGAAATACCCTGGCTAGATCTTGAGTACTTGATTGGGATGCCGGTAGAATCAGGAACAATGCGCTGATGGAAGCCAGGGGTGTGTGTGTGTCAGGAGAAGTTGAATTTTCCCCCCAATTCATGTGTTTCCCGCATGGGGAAGGGTCCAGTGAATTCCAAGATCCTTTCTTTCCAAAGGAATTTTTTGGTTCATGTAACAACAACCATGGCATGCCCAGAACTATGGAGTGTTTGGCTACTGGGCGCCAGGAATAAAACTAATTTTCTCCCAATGGTGGTACATGAGAGGAGAACGGTTGCGTTTTGAACTGGGCGGGTCCTTCGCTCCCGAGAGGACTGCCGTCCACATTTGGGTGAAGAATTAATAGGCTTAGCCAGGGGATTTGGTCTAGACACTAGCTCCTCCGCCACCTATGGGGCGCATTAAACAATGGAAACAGCCAGAATCCCACAAGGGCTGAGGCTATGTCTCTGGCACGAGCTATGCTTAGCGGGGTTGGCCAGAAGCGCTTGCAGATTGTAATGGGAGGCGCTGCCTTCACTCACCAGCGTCTGGAAGTCGAACCCATGTCCATTGGGGGGGGGACTGAAGAAAGGCAAACTGCTGCGTCCCCCCTCCTCCGGTGTAGCCGATGACTGCTTTAGAATGGAAGCCCGTTAAGGGGTGGCCCAGATTTGATCGCGGTGGCTTGGCAGATGGGGTGCGTCGCGGTCGAGGTGGTTACAGCTTCTGTTTTTTGGTGGTTGGCTGGCTAGGTGACCGGGACCTCCATGGTAAAGACCACAATCCCAGCCGGCGACGGCCAGTATCGGAGGTGGTCTCGGCAGGGGCTGACTTGGCAGCTTGAGGTGGGGCGCCAGTGGCCGGCTTTTTGCATAGGCTGACCTCGCACTTGGCGATACTCCAAGTGAGGCAGCTACTTGGGATCCCAATGTAATCCAATCAACAATGGTGCGGGGGGGACCCGAATTAAAAACACTGTTTTCCACGCAGCCTTTGCTGTCGACAGCATCTGAGAAGTAATTAGCATTTCATGCGCTCAGGCCACTCTGGAGAGTCAGGAGCAGCTTAGCGCCGCCACGAAATTCAGGCAGAATTCTGCAAACGAGCGGTTGCCTTGCTGGATAGTTTGATGGATGCGGATAGCTTCATTTTTCCGCACCTGGATCTTGGAAGCGAGCCCTCAAGGGCTTCGGAGGAATGCGGGCACCGATGCTTGAGAATCTCTTCATCTTGCAGGTTCAAAAGAGACCTACAAACCAGTCGGCTGCTGCCCCATCCCAGGACTGAGCCGATGTCCCGGTATTTTTTCGGCAGCTCAGACAGGTGCTCAAATCATCATAGTCCTCCCATGTGGAGCATCGAGTTGCAAGATGAAGTAGGGGAAGTTTAGGAAGCGATCCCATCAGAAGCGGGCAGGTATTGGAGGTCCTGTAGTAACCCCTTTCCCTGACGGCCCTATGGCCCGCAGGGGCGGCGGTTCGCGCCAAGGTTGAAATGCGGGCTGAGGCAGCGGTTGCGCCAGGGGCAGGGCGGTGGAAGGGTATCAGCGCCCGGTGCAGCTACAGTGTTCGGTGGGAGCCGGTCCTTGGAAGGTGGCCGGACCCAGCAGCGTCGCCCCTCGGGCGCCGTCTGTACCCGTGACAGCGTAAACTCCAACTTGGGTTGCCCTGGTCTGCTGCTTCCCTCAGTTCCCTCTCCCAAGGCAGCCAGCTCTCTCTCCTCGCTAGGTCAATGCATCCCTGAATTGCACGTAATACCAAAGCTACTTTTTCTCGTTCCAATTTAGCCAGTTAGGTCGATTGAACAGCTGCAGTGAAAGTTCACTTTGAGTGCATGAGGCCTGAACACTCTCAAGTTGGCAGCTGTAAGTTCAGTTTGGAGTGTTCCAGGACTTTATCATTGAACCCCTACAATGGAGTTCTGTGCATATTGCCGTTGGAAGCGCATCGCAGCACGGAGGTCCAATTCAGAGTTGGACTTCTTTGCGCTGCTGCTCCCGGTCTCTCTGCAGGCTTTCACGCTCTTGCTGCAGCTGTTCCCGTTCCTCTTCCCATAGCTGGCGTTCACGGGCCCACATGCTTCTTGGGCATCCTAGCAGTCGACCCACTTCCCACTCATCCCAGCTCTCTTTCGATGGGAGAGGGAACAGATCCGGCTGGGAGGGCAGGCTTTCTCCAGGACTCCTCGTCATCTGGACACGAGACGTCGTGCCCACAGGTGGCTCCACGGGGCATCTCAGGTGCAGCAAGCTGGTCCGGGATCGGGGGAGTCCGATCGGAAGGCGATACGGATACCCCTCCCAATCCCTGGTATAGTCCCAGTGTCACCGGTGGTCTTGAGGGCCAGACCCCAGTGCTGTACCACGCAGTGTGGTTCTTTGGGAGCATCCCACCCAAAATCTGAGTCAGGGAATGGATTCCAATATGGACTCCCTGGGTTGCCGCATGAAAGGTGTGGTCAGGCCCGTCTCCTCCGTGACAGGTTGTCCACAAGGGGTTTGCTTAATCCATGCGAAAGCGGGTAGATATCCGATCCACAGGCTTCGATCCATAGACAAGCCCCAAAGCGGCTAATGTAAGTCCCCATGAGTGGTCTTCACGTCCCTCGTTCCAGCGAAGTAAAGGAAGACTCGTGCTGATACGAGGGCGGGAAAGAAGTCACCAGCGAGACCCGTTCTCCCGCCGGTTCCTCCAGATCCAGAAGGAGTTGGGTCGAACCCCTCTTTTGGGGGCTACAGCACCTTCCCAAGGAAACATCCACCCTCTCCATGCCGAGGCACCAGAGGTCCACTTCACTAGGAATATAGATGATTTGATGATTCCTGCCACAATGTAAGGAATTCCATAGAAGCAGAAATAAAAGGCTCTTTGGTGTAAAAGACCATTTATTCAGACATCTTAGAAAGCTCAAGTACACGCAGTGGCAGGAATAAGATCTTCCGCCAGAAGCACAGGTTATAACTCTGTCCCATCCCATCCCCCCTCCCGGTTCCCCATGTAGGGAATGAGGTCTCATCTCCCTCGCAGAGATAAGGTCTCCGCCGGAGAAGCTGGCCCATCGCCCGGGCTGTGGAATGCACTCAAGGCCAGGCGGCTGCCCTTCCCATCAACACCATTGAATCCTTTACAAGGTACTGCGCCTGACGCATGCGTGCGCCCCGTGCCCCTGCCACCCCCACCACACCCCTCCACCCCCCCTGCACCATTGTCCGCCCAGTGCATCATGCCCTCCACCTCCTTGGTGCTATGCCACTGCAAAGGCCACTTCTGCACATTCATTCATTCATTCATTCGTTCGTTCGTTCGTTCGTTCGTTCATTCATTTATTAAACTTATAGGCCGCCTCTTCCCAGAAGGGCTCGAGGCGGCTCACAAAATGGCTGTTCTCCGAGACAGCAAATCAAAACAACATAAAACTTAAACCTATTGCCATTAAAAATTTAAGCAGCAGTTGCTCACAACAAACATGAATTAAACAACAATGTTGTTTGACAAGAGTTGGTTAAAAACAGGCGCCCAATCTAAAGGCCAAAAAGATGCCCTTTCAATCCACTTCCAATGCACTTCGCAGCTGGATTTGACTGTGCGGAAGAGCCAAACCCACTTGCAACCCGCTGGTGAAAGTGGACTGAAAGTGCTTTATTCTGCCTGTGTGGAAGGGGCCAAAGTCTTTTACATCATCTGCTAGCTGACCCTTTTAACTGGAGAGACCCCCGGGACAGACAGTGGGGCCTTCTGCTTGATGCTCTAACACTGAACCACAGACCCTCCCTGATCTTTGGTCCATGAAGCTGAGTACTGTCTACTTGGATTGACAGCAGATCTTCTGGGTTGTGGGTCTTTATGAAAACATGTTATTTCCAGCCTCAAAACATGGGGAACTGAACCTGCTTCTCCAGATGAAAGTCCACTCCTCTTATCCCCTCCACCACACTGGCGAATGATGTCGCCTTAAACCCAATCAGAACATTCATCGGTTAAGGTTCTGGGAGCAGCAGTGGCATAGGAGGTTAAGAGCTCATGTATCTAATCTGGAGGAACCGGGTTTGATTCCCAGCTCTGCCACCTGAGCTGTGGAGGCTTATCTGGGGAATTCAGAATAGCCTGCGCACTCCCACACATGCCAGCTGGGTGACCTTGGGCTAGTCACAGCTTCTCGGAGCTCTCTCAGCCCCACCTACCTCCCAGGGTGTTTGTTGTGAGGGGGGAAGGGCAAGGAGCTTGTAAGCCCCTTTGAGTCTCCTGCAGGAGAGAAAGGGGGGATATAAGTCTAAACTCCTCCTCCTCCTCCTCCTCCTCCTCCTCCTCCTTCTTCTTCTTCTTCTCTTGTCTGTTCTGGTTGGCAGTGGTTCTCCAGCGTCCCATCACTGTCTACCTGATCTTTTAAAAAGGCCACACCTGGATTTGAACCTGTGACCTTATCAATTCGAAAGCAGAGGTTCTTCCATGGAAGAAGAGCTGGTTTTTCAACCTCGCTTTTTCTTTTCTAAGGGATATCAAGGCAGCTGACGAACTCCTTTTCCCTCCCTCTCCCCACAACAGGCACCTTGGGAGGTAGGTGAGGCTGAGAGAGTTCCGAGAGAACTGGGACTAGCCCAAGGCCACCCAGAAGTCTTCATGGACAGGAGTGGGGAAACAAATCCAGTTCACCAGATAAGAGTTCACTACTGACCGCCAGCGTGGTGTAGTAGTTAAGAGCAGGTGCTGTCACTAATCCTGGAGAGCAGGGACATTCCCTGCTCTACCACTTAGAGCTGTGAGGGGCTTATCAGTGAACCAGATTAGCATTAGCTCCCTCCTACATTCCTCCACTTCCGGATTTGAGCCTTGGAGGCTAGAGTCTGGAAGTTCCTAAAATCTCTGCTCGACCCCACCTACCTCCCTCAGAATCGATTATTAATGAGGGGAGAAGGGAAATGAGATTGTAAGCCCCTTTGAGTCTCCTTACAGGAGAGAAAGGGGGATATCTTCTTCTTCTCCTCCTCCTCCTCCTCATCTTCCTCCTCGTCTTCCTCCTCGTCTTCCTCTTCCTCTTCCTCCTCCTCCTCCTCCTCCTCCTCCTCCTCCTCCTCCTCCTCCTCCTCCTCCTCCTGACCACTACCTCCTCCACAGCCCCTTCACAATATGCTGCAAAATATTTCCATGCTGCACCGTAGCTTCTTGCAAACAGCGACTGTTGGGGACATTTAGTACCCATGTCATTGAGATCAATTAACTGCCTTTCCCCCAGTTTTCTATTCAATGCATACAATCTGTCCATTTGTACTTTTTCCCAGATACTTTGCCACTTTTTGAGAAAAGCCATAAATGCAAAATGCGTAAATCTCTCGCAGACAATGTACCATTTTCAAAACGGAGGGTGGGGGGGGGGGTTGTAAAAAAAACAATGCACATTATTGGCCTTGCCTTCCATTAAAACGTTTTAAAATTTGCAATTGCAATTTGCGGCAATGAGGCCTCAGAGACGTTTATATGTGGAGATTATGGAACGGGAGATGGCTCCTTGGGAGTAAGTGATATATAGACCCTCAATGTAGCTGATGCACCCAAGGGTTTTGCGTGAATGAAGTGTGACGTACGTCAGCGTAGGAAAACTACGCAGTGAAACACACACACACACAAACAATTAAATGTTGAATTGAGTTTATTTTCCAATAGCACAACCCACACTTGCTGTTGTCAGTTGCGTGACTATACGATTTATATAGATTGTTGCTTCTAAATATAGGAGGAAAAGCACCTATTTGCAGCCCTCCGAAAATTCGGAAAGGGGCCCAGAAAAACTGAGTCAAAATGTGCAGGCACAATGCTTAATACTTACAAGGATTGATTATTAAGAAAAAGAAGAAGAGTTGGATTTATATCCCCCCTTTCTCTTCTACAGGAGACTCAAAAGGGCTTACAAACTCCTTTCCCTTCCCCCCTCACAACAAACACCCTGTGAGGTAGGTGGGGCTGAGAGAGCTCTGAAGAATTGTGACTAGCCCAAGGTCACCCAGCTGGCGTGTGTTGGGAGAGTACAGGCTAATCTGAATTCCCCAGATAAGCCTCCACAGCTCAAGTGGCAGAGTGGAGAATCAAACCCAGGTTTTCCAGATTAGAGTGCACCTGCTCTTAACCACTACGCCATTACGCCACTGCTTATTATAATTAGCACTGATATTAGTATTAGTGTGTTAGCATTAGTGGTACTGGGAAGTTGTATTAGCACTACTCTTATTAGTCCTGCTAACTTCTGGAAGGAAAATTCCTTGAGATTTTCCAGGTGGAGGGTAAGGAGGATGGGAAATTGGGCAGGAATGGATGTAAAATATTTGTCTGTCTGTCTGTCTGTCTGTCTGTCTGTCTGTCTGTCTGTCATCTTTCTGGGCGTTCTCAATACAACAGTTTCAACTTGGGCCTTACGTATGCACATAATCTACCTTGGAGGGTTGATGTGAGAATAAAGGGGACCAAAGCGCCAGCATACAGCTTGAAGGAGGAGGAATTTTAGGAACAGCCCTTACGCCTCTCAAGAGCCGACTAGGTTTCTGAAGAGTTTCCTCTCCGATTGATCTTCTTGTGTGTGCAACAGGCATGCTTTGTAAGACTAACTGTTGTTATGTCCACCAAACAGGTAGATTTGAAATATGTGAGATTTTTTTTAGGAAGCAGGCGGACGGGGCTGAAGCCGTTGTACTTTCTCTGTTAAATGAACTTCCAATCCTTTTGTAGCCACAAGCACGAATGTGATTCTGTAGAGCTCGGGATGTAGGTCAATAGAATTATCCCTGGTTCTGCAGGCGTCTAATCTTATCATGTGCCCACTAGGCCTTACTTCTCCCCTCGATCTCTGTCTCAAAACAACTCAAGAGAGGCGAGCGGAGAAGGCAAAATCGAATCTCAGGCTCGGCAGAGGCCTGCAGGTTGCCGCCGAATGTTCTGCTTCTGCCGCTTTTATTAAAGAGGGAAATGGTCGAGAAACAACAGTCTTGAAGAAACGACAAGAGGCATTTGATTCTTGGCTGGCGGGCCTGACAGAGTCGGCTCTTTCGGCTCCTCCTGGATGAAAAAGTTAATTTTGCAGGTATAGGCGGGCTGTGATTGAAAAGAGCAAGAAAGAGAGTTTTGATTTATACCCCCCCTTTCTCTCCTGTAAGCAGACTCAAAGGGGCTGACAAACTCCTTTCCCTTCATCTCCCCACAACAGACACCTTGTGAGGCAGGTGGGGCAGAGAGAGTCTTGAGAGAACTGGGACCAACCCAAGGTAAGCCAGCAGGCTTCACGTAGAGCACAGGTGTCAAACTCGCGGCCCTCCAGATGTTATGGACTATAGTTCCCATCATTCCTGCTGGCAGGGGATGATGGGAACTGCAGTCCATAACATCTGGAGGGGCGCGAGTTTGACACCTCTGGCATAGTGTAAGGCATAGGTGTCAAACTCATGGCCCTCCAGATGTTATGGACTACAGTTCCCATCATCATACGAACATAAGAACATAAGAACAAGCCAGCTGGATCAGACCAGAGTCCATCTAGTCCAGCTCTCTGCTACTCGCAGTGGCCCACCAGGTGCCTTTGGGAGCTCACATGCAAGATGTGAAAGCAATGGCCTTCTGCGGCTGTTGCTCCCGATCAGTTAACAGACCAGTTAAGGCATTTGCAATCTCAGATCAAAGAGGATCAAGATTGGTATCCATAAATCGACTTCTCCTCCATAAATCTGTCCAAGCCCCTTTTAAAGCTATCCAGGTTAGTGGCCATCACCACCTCCTGTTGGAGCATATTCCAAACACCAATCACACGTTGCGTGAAGAAGTGTTTCCTTTTATTAGTCCTAATTCTTCCCCCCAGCATTTTCAATGAATGCCCCCTGGTTCTAGTATTGTGAGAAAGAGAGAAAAATCTCTCTCTGTCAACATTTTCTCACCCCATGCATAATTTTTTATAGACTTCAGTCATATCCCCCTCAGCCGTCTCCTCTCCAAACTAAAGAGTCCCAAAGCGCTGCAGCCTCTCTCTCATAGGGAAGGTGCCTCCAGTCCCTCAATCTTCCCTTTGTTGCCCCTTCTTTTGCACTTTTTTTCTATCCCCCCCCCAGCATGGAGCTTTGCCTTTTTCACAGCTGCCATGCATTGAGTTGACATTCCCATGGAACTATCAACTAAGACGCCCAAATCCCTTTCCTGGTCTGTGACTGATAGCACTGACCCTTGTAGCTTGTATGTGAAGTTTGGATTTTTTGCCCCAATGTGCATCACTTTGCATTTTGCTACATTGAACTGCATTTGCATGATGCTGGCAGGGGAACTGCAGTCCATAACATCTGGAGGGCCGCGAGTGTGACACCTCTGGCATAGTGTAAGGCATAGGTGTCAAACTCATGGCCCTCCAGAGGTTATGGACTACAGTTCCCATCATCCCCTGCCAGCATCATGCTGGCAGGGGATGACGGGAACTGTAGTCCGTAACCTCTGGAGGGCCGTGAGTTTGACACCTGTGATGTAGAGGAACAGGGAAACAAACCCAGTTCACCTTTATGTGCTTCCTTGTCTTCCAGTCATCATCATTTCCTTCTCTTGGCAGCTGTCCAAAGTGCTGAACTCCTGACTTGTCTCAGAGTCGCAGAGGGGAACTTCCAACACTTGTGGGGGCCTCTTACTTTCTCCCGTGTCCCTTTCTGCATAGTCACTGCAAAATGTTTTGAGGCAGAAAAGAAAACATTTCCTCCGCGGAGTCCCGCACTGTTTTTACCCTGGAACGTTTGAGTCGCAGCCTCGACATGTTTTAAGTGGATGCCCCTTTCAAAACGATTCTTTCGTTGAAATGTTTCCAAAACGGCTTCGTTTGCCTGTGCGGTCCCTTCAAGACGTTTCCCACGTTGCCGCTATTTCCCCTCCTCGTGGCAACCTTCATATCATTAATTTCGTTTGCTTCCTTTTCTCCTTCCCACCCACGGAACAGCCAACCTACCTTGAATGGACAACAACTGAATGGAAAACTCCTGGTGTCCTTTTACCGCTGTGCTATAGAGAGTGTCTTCACCTCCTGCATCTGTGTATGGTTCTCCAGTTGCACAGTGGCAGATAGGAAGGCGCTCCAAAGGGTGATCGCTACTGCACAGAGGATTATCGGCTGCCCTCTCCCCTCCTTGGAAGAACTCTATCATTCCCGAAGCCTAAAGAAAGCCCAAAATATTCCGAGAGACCCGTCTCATCCAGCACACTCTCTTTTTGAACTGTTGCCATCCGGCAGACGATACAGGTCTATAAAAACTAGGACAAAGAGGCTTAGAGACAGCTTCTACTCTAGAGCTGTGGCGATGCTGAACTCCGTGGCTTCATGTTGATGTGTTTGGGGCTGTGTAGGGATGGGTGGAGGAAGGGGAAAGTGAGGGTGGGGTATGAGTCTGAAATTGTGTGCATCGAGGAATGCTGCTGTAAATTTCGTTGTGCGTGCACAGACAATAAAATGCTCATGCTTATGCTTTTATCTGCCCCCCCCATCTTCAACTAAACTTATTTGCTTCATTTTTGCCCTGCCTTTCTCCACAACGGAGACTCAGAGACATTATTCTCCTCCGCTCCATTTTATCCTCACAACAGCCCTGTGGGGGTGGGTAAGGCTGGGAATAGGTCACTGGCCCAAAATCACCCAGCAAGCTTCCAAAACTCTAATCCAAAACTCTAGCCCAGTGATAGCGAACCTTTTCGAGACCGAGCGCCCAAACTGCAACCCAAAACCCGCTTATTCATTGCAAAGTGCCAACACGGCAATTTAACCTGAATACTGAGGTTTCAGTTTAGAAAAAACAGTTGGTTCCGAGGCATGCATTACTTGGGAGTAAGCTTGGTCGTAGTCAGTGGTTTTACTTTGAAGCAACCGTGCAACTCTTCCAATGGGTGAATCACGACCCTAGGAGGGTTTACTTAGAAGCAAGCCCCATTGCCAGCAACCGAGCTTATTCCCAGGTAAGGGATTGCGCTTTAGTTCTTCCCATGAAAATCAGTGGGGGTTTAACAGCGCTTAACAGGGTTACCTACACTGCTTCCCCAAAACTAGGTCTGAGGTTTAATGCTAATAATCGAGCCCAGCGGCCCAGGCCAGCCTAGATGTGTGTGTGTGGGGCACTCTGTTTGCGTGCGCCCAATAGGTTCGCCACCACTGCTCTAGCCACTACGCCATGGTGCCTTCATAGGGTGGTTGATGTTGAACAATAGCCAGCAGCTGTACCTGGCTGTCTCATTCAAATCACCGGGTCTGGCACGGATGAGCACTCCCCCAAAGGCCAAAACACTCCCCCAAAGGCCAAAACAACCCTAACCCTAACCCTAACCCTGGAAAAACTCCCCTTCATTTTAAGGTCACAACCCCTCCCCTTCATTTGAAAGTCAGAAACCAAGGCTGGCAATGCTGTTAGGGTTGCCTAGCAACAGCCAAAGTAGTCATTCATTTCTTAAAGCCACAGGTACACTTCTGTTATTTTGGGTGATGTTCTTTTTCTGCAAACCATACCCCGCCCCCCACCCGCCCCGCAGTTTGTCGAAAAATCTGTCTTGTTATTTCACAGCTCTTCTCTCTGAATCGAAGCATCTACAGGTTTCAGAATGAGATCTATTGACGATGATTTGGGCCACGTTAGGATGTCAATAACTCTGCCAGCAACCGGTCTAAAATCAACCAAGTAAATAAAGGACATTTTTTTCAAAGGACCAAGATGTTCCCTGTGGTTAATCCCAGTCAATTTGAACCAAATTAAGTTTTGGGGCGTAGCTCAATGCAGATCACTTTCCAGCCCAATATTTATAAGGTTTCTGAATCCTTTCATGGGCTGCCTTTCTTTTGAGAAACGCAGAGAGACGGAAAGTTATCGCCCGGCTGTAGCACTTGAACGGCAGACATTCTCCGCCGGCGCTTATTTACTGCTGAAATGCTTTGTGTTTCCAATAGGTTAAAAAAAGCGCGTACCACTTATCAGGAGCGAGTATTATTTGAAAATGTCATTTAATCTCTGCCAGTGTTTGTCAGCAAAGGGACTGCGGGATTTTGAGTTGGCTCTGTCACCTTCAGGAAAGCAAAGCGCAGGGCAAAATGGATTTTTAAGGGCTTATCCCGAGCGTGGAAGCAAATTGCATCGGCGTCGAAGGCCTGGGCAAAATAATCCCACCGAGGTCAGCCCAGATTTCAGAAATCTTAAGTAGCGTTTGTATGCCTTTCGAAAGCAGCCGAGGGACGGCCTTAAAGCGACAGGGAAAGCAAAGGGTATTTTACCTCAGAAAGGCAGTGTGTCATAGTGGTTAGTGTAAAGATCTCTGGCCTTGTGGAGCCTGAGGTTGAATACAGAAATTGGAGTAACGGCAGTGGGTGCATCCACAAAATGGGCGTTGTGCGAGGCAAGACAACCTGGACATTGTTGCTGTGGGGTTACAATACACTTCTCAGTCACAATACATTGAGAAGTTGTATAGTCAGACCAGGAAAGGGATTTGGGCGTCTTAGTTGATAGTTCCATGGGAATGTCAACTCAATGCATGGCAGCTGTGAAAAAGGCAAACTCTATGCTGGGGATCATTAGGAAAGGAATTGAGAATAAAACTGCAAGGATTGTCATGCCCTTATATAAAGCTGTGGTGCGACCGCACTTGGAGTCCTGTGTCCAGTTCTGGTCGCCGCATCTCAAAAAGGATATCGAAGAGATAGAAAAAGTGCAGAGAAGGGCAACGAGGATGATTGAGGGACTGGAGCACCTTCCTTATGAGGAGAGGCTGCAGCGTTTGGGACTCTTCCGTTTGGAGAGGAGATGTCTGAGGGGGGATATGACTGAAATCTATAAAATTATGCATGGGGTAGAAAAGGTTGACAGAGAGAAATTTTTCTCTCCTTCTCACAATACTAGAACCAAGGGGCATTCATTGAAAATGCTGGGGGGAAGAATTGGGACTAATAAAAGGAAACACTTATTCACACAATGTGTGATTGGTGTTTGGAATATGCTGCCACAGGAGGTGGTGATGGCCACTAACCTGGATAGCTTTAAAAGGGGCTTGGACAGATTTATGGAGGAGAAGTCGATTTATGGCTCCCAATCTTGATCCTCTTTGATCTGAGATTGCAAATGCCTTAACAGACCAGGTGCTTGGGAGCAGCAGCCGCAGAAGGCCATTGCTTTCACCTCCTGCCTGTGAGCTCCCAAAGGCACCTGGTGGGCCACTGCGAGTAGAAGAGAGCTGGACTAGATGGACTCAGGTCTGATCCAGCTGGCTTGTTCTTATGTTCTTATGTTCTTATAGTCAGGTGTCCTCCTATGATGGGTTCTCCTATGTGTCCTCCTATGATGGCAGCTATTTTTGAATGGGTGTATGTATGATATTTTAAAGAGTGGAATTGATCGGTGTGTGATATCATCCTTGTTCCTTCTCCTCTGTAGCGTTGCCACCGCTGGGTTGGGAAATTCCTAGCAGAAGAAGAAAAGTTTGGATTTATACCCTGCTTTTCTTAACCATAAGGGGTCTCAAAGAGGCCTAACCCCATGACAGACACCTTGTGGGGCAGGTGGGGCTGAGAGAGTTCAGAGAGAACTGTGACTGGCCCAAGGTCACCCGGCAGGCTTCATGTGGATGAGCAATTGGGAAACCACACACGGGATGGGATTTACTGGCCCTTATCTTGCGGTTACTTGTTGGCAACATACAGAATCTGCCTGAACTGGGTCAAGAAGAAGAAATTGGGATTTATACCCCACCTTTCTCTCCTGTAAGGAGTCTCATAGGGGCTTACAAATTCCTTCCCTTCCACTCCCCACAGCAGACACCTTGTGAGGCAGGTGAGGCTGAGTGAGTTCTGAGAGAACTGTGACTGGCCCAAGGTCACCCAGCAGGCTTTATGTGCAGGAGTGTGGAAACAAATCCAGTTCACCAGATAAGAGTCCACCACTCACATGGAGGAGCAGGGAATCGAACCTGCTTCTTCAGACTGGAGTCCATCACTTTTAACCAGTACCCCACATTGGTTCTTCCAGGGTAAACCTGGGGAGGGAAGGGTTTGGACCTGTGTTTACCAACATTTTTGACATCACAGTACCCTTGACCTCACTCTTCATATCTCACAATAAAAGAAGAAGAAGAAGAAGAAGAAGAAGAAGAAGAAGAAGAAGAAGAAGAAGAAGAAGAAGAAGAAGAAGAAGAAGAAGAAGAAGAAGAAGAAGAAGAAGAAGAAGAAGAAGAAGAAAAAAGGTTGGATTTCTACCCCACCTTACTCTCCAGCAAGGAGACTCAAGGTGGCTTACAAACATCTTTCCTCTCCTCCCCCCACAACAGACACCTTGTGAGGTAGGTGGGGCTGAGAGAGTTCTGAGAGAACTGTGACTAGCCCAAGGTCACACAGCAGGAATGTAGGAGTGCGGAAACACATCTGGTTCACCAGATTAGCCTCTGCCACTCAGGTGGAGGAGTGGGGGATCAAACCCGATTCTCCAGATTAGAATCCACCTGCTCTTAACCACTATACCACGCTGGCTCTCACCTAGGCATACTCTCGGGGAATAGTGGTTTGAGTATTGAATTGGGACTGGGGAGATCGTGGAAGGTGAGCCGCTCTTTTCAGCCTAAACTATCCACAGGTTTGTTGTGAGGATAAAACAAGAGGTGTAATATCCATTATTTGGAGGGACAGGTGCGACGATCAAATGGATTCATGTCATTAGTAAATCCATTGATGTCACCAAAACAAGCCACGAGGATTCCACAGGCCAGGGTTTTTCCCCTCCCGAAATAGAACGGATCCATCTCTGCCGCGTTGGCATCCGGTCCCCAAAACTGTCACGGGCTTCCCGAGCATCTCATTTGCAGCCCGTCAAGCAGCAGGACAGTGGATCGACAAAATGGGCAGCTGCAGCTGAGGGAACAAATGGCAATATTTATCTTGATTCGCTGGCAAATTATGCAAACGTGCTTCCATTTACCCGAGCTGCGTTTGCACGAGTATTTTTTTTAAGAGGGATAATGAGCGAGGATATTCTAGCACAGCGAGGGTGAGAGAACGCATGATGTTTTGGAAGGGTAGCTGTGTTAGTCTGTAGTGGAAAAATAAAACACGTTAAGAGTTCATTTCACCGGATGATTGTTGTGTTTATCCCTAAGAGGTGTGTGTGTATCTGTCTGTCTATGTCTTTTTTCTCCAGAGGGCCTATGGGTTAGGGCAGGGGTCCCCAAACCTGTGGATCCCCCAAGTTTTCTGGCACGGGGTGGCAGGCACAACCACAAAATGGCTGCCTCAGGAGGCAAGCCTAATCACAAAATGTCAGGGGTGAAATGATGCATAACCCTAATAGCTTCTCTGCAAGGTTTCAGGCAGAAGTTTATTAGGATTTTTTTTTCAATGAACACATTGCTTGAAAATTTCCTCACATACACAGCTTACACAGTGGTGGGATCCAAACATTTTAGTAACAGGTTCCCATGGTGGTGGGATTCAAACAGTGGCGTAGTGCCAATGGGGCTGGGAGGGACATGACGGGGGTGTGGCCAGGCATTCCGGGGGCGGGACATTAATAATTTCTCTGTTACTGTAAAAAACTCTTACTGTAAAAAAAAGTTCCTAATTTCCAGCTGGTATCTTTCTGTCCATAATTTAAACTCACTATAGCAAGTCCTATCGTCTACTGCCAACAGAAACAACTACTTCTCCTCTAATTGACTGCCTGTAAAATATTTAATACTTTCAAATACTTAATTTGGTTTCTAGAAAGCAAAAGAAGGATACTTTCCTTAAACAAGGAACTTTACCATATTACTAAAACATGTTTTTAAAACAGCCCAACAGGGAGAATTATCCTTCGCTAACCAGCCACATAGGAAACAACAGGACTTTATGATTTTTGGACCTAATGGAATTTCTAACAGAAAAGCAGACACAATTAGTAACCCGCTCTCGGCACACACCAATAATTAGTAACCCACTCTCGGGATCTGGTGAGAACCTGCTGGATCCCACCTCTGGCTTACCACCAGTGGCACAGCAAAGATCCTTGTGCTGTTGTAGCTGCTGCCAAACCCTTTTTGATAAAAATCAGCACAGCCAATCAGATCTGCAGTGGGCAACCAGAAACAAAAGCCCCTCCCACTTTCTAAAAACACCTCGCGGGCAGCAGGAAAGGTGTTGGTGGGGGTCCCTGATTTAGACCAATCCCAGGAAATGCCGTCACTGTATCCATTTGAGTCAGTCCGATTTCAGCCAGCGGTTACTTAGATCACTGACGTGATAATATTGGGTCACTGTTTATTGAACGTTCACATTGGTTTTCACAAAGCAAAGCCTCTCAGAGGCTCTTCTTCGGGTGGAACGGTGGCTCAGATATTTTCTTGGAGAAACCACTCTGGGCTTTTCAAAGGCGTAGCTAGGCCAGAGTGCGCCAGGTGCACACTCTGGCTTTTTGCCCCCACCCCCGGCGCCCCCGGCCCCCGTGGCACCCCACTCCCCCATGGCGCCTTCCCCCATGGCAGCCCCCTCCCCCGTGGCAGTTTATTCCACTTACTTTTAGGAAAGGAGCAGGGCGAAGAAGCCTGCCTGCGTTGCCTGGGCCTGGTGGGAACTACATTTCCAGGAGTCCCTGGGAAATGTTGTTCCCACCAGGCCCAGGCAACACAGGCAGGTTTCTCCTCTGGGATGTTCCATTCCTAAAAGTAAGTGGGGTTGCGCCGTGGGGGTGTGTGCTGTGAGGAGTCGGGGGCGCCGTGGAAGGGGGGCAAGGGGGTGCCACGGGGGAGCGCAGGGGGGCCCAGGGGGATTTTTACGCCCCCCACGTGACCAGAATCGGTGCGCCCGGTGCATTGCGCATCCCCTGTCCCCTAGTGGCTTCACCACTGGGGCTTTTCCCCCCGTGACATTTTGGCCCCTTCCGCACATGCAGAATAACACACGCTCAATCCACTTTCAATGCGCTTTGCAGATGGATTTGACTGTGCGGAATAGCAAAACCCATTGTGAAAGGGGATTGAAAGTGCATTATTCTGCATGTGCGGAAGGGGCCTTTGTCAAGCGATGGCATTACTTCATTAGCCCGACACCACCCAAAGTCCTATTCTCTTGGTCCACTCACAGGTCTCCATCACCACTGCTGTTTTATTAGACAGAGAGTTGCCAAGGAGTCAGTGTTTGGTGATGATGACGGAGCGACCCTGCGTGTGCAGACACAGACGCCAAAGCAATCGGTATTTATGGAACAAGGAGGTATTCATTACTCCTCTGCTTAGTAATTCAGAGATACCATTTTCTAATAAGCCCAAAACAAATCTGCAAAAAAACCCCAAACCCTAATTTCCATCTGGATAAAATTTGCAAGTAAGTTTCAAACGACGGCAGACTTTGGCCAAAGGCGGGAGTCTATTTTAATCCACAGCGTCAATGTATGTAAACAGGGCTTTATTCGTCGAATTAGTATAGATGTCAATTAGAATCCAATATTTTGTGTCAATGTTATGATTCGATAAAAATTGAAACCGCCGGAATAGTGGTATTTATGGAATGAGGTTGACGTGAGAACAAGGAGGATGCTGGGAGTCGTCGGGGGGCCGGATCCCCAGATGGTCGCAGGAAGGGAACCAGCTGTTGCTGAGAACATGACCTCATCCGTGCCTTTGGAGGCAAGATTTTCACTTCCTAGGATGGGGCGCGATACGTCAGCTTTGTCTGACTCCCGGTGCCAGATTTGCGAACAGCCTGTCGTTCGCTACCCTGCCGTTCAAGTGCCTCTTTCATCCTTTGCCAGGGCAGCGTTGAAAGATGAAACCCTGCCTCGTTGTCGGTCGGTCTGTTTCTTTCTGCCGTCATCGGGGCAGGGTGGGGAAGGCAAGAGGAGCGATGGGGAAACGACACACGGGATGGGATTTGCTAGCCGTTACCTTGCTGTTGTTGAAACAATACGGAATCTACCTGAGCCTGGTCAAGAAGAAGAAATTGGGGGTTTATACCCCACCTTTCTCTCCTGTAAGGAGACTCAGAGGCGCCTACAAACTCCTTCCCTTCCTCTCTCCACAACAGACATCTTGTGAAGCAGGTGGGGCTGAGAGAGTTCGGAGAGAACTGTGACTGGCCCAAGGTCACCCAGCAGGCTTCATGTGCAGGAGGGTGGAAACAAATCCAGTTCACCAGATAAGAGTCTGCCCCTCATGTGGAGGAGTGGGGAATCAAACTCGGTTCTCCAGATTAGAGTCCGCCGCTCTAAACCACGACACCACGCTGGTTCTGAAAACCACTGGCAGATCTCGCTTTCTGGCAGCAGTTCCTTTAGGGTTTCAGACACTAACATCTGCGAACTTAGATCCCTTAACTTGACATGTCAGGGACTGAACTTGTGAACTGTGTTCGACAGATGTGTGCTCTGCCACAGAGCTGTAGCCCTCCGGAGCTTCCTCATTCGTATGTGCTCTACCCCTAAGCCAGTGATGGCGAAACTATGGCACGGGTGCCAGAGGTGGCACTCGGAGCCCTCTCTGTGGGCACGTGCACACAGAGTTCATCATGTGGGGGGCAGAAAATCACACACACACACCCCCCACACACACATCTAGGCTGCCCTGGGCCACTGAGCATGATGTACAAGCACTGCGGTGAGCAGGGAGGACTTGGCTGGCCTGGTGCCTGTTCTCTGGGTGGCTGCTGCCTGGGGGGGGGGGCGCAGAGGATGCTAGAGAGGCACAGAGCGGTGCATGTGGGACTTGCTGGAGGCTACAGCAAGCTGGCCCCTGCTCGAGCAGGTGGGGCGGAGGAAGAGGGAGCCAACCAGTTTTTTTGTAAACTAAAACCTCAGCATTCAGGTTAAATTGCCGGGTTGGCACTTTGCAATAAATAAGAGGGGTTTGGGTTGCAATTTGGGCACTCGGTCTCAAAAAGGTTCGCCATCACTGCCCTAAGCCATGGAATCTCTGGTTGAAACAATCACAGCTGTAGTAGTGCTGATATATTTGTAAAGTTGCATTATATACCTGAGATAGCAGTCTGAATTGTTCTGGCTAGCCTGTGCTTTGAATCGTAGAATCATAGAGTTGGAAGAGACCCCCAGGGCCATCCAGTCCAACCCCCTGCTATGCAGGAACACACCATCAAAGCACTCCTGACATATGTTCGTCTGTTTAAAACCTCCCAAGAAGGAGACTCTTTGGGGTAGTGCATTCCGCTGTCAAGAAGTTTTTCCTGATGTTTAGATGGAATCTCTTTTCCTTCACCTTGAACCCATGACTCCTGATCCTTGTCTCTGGAGCAGCAGAAAAACAAGCTTTCTCCCTTCCAATATCTAAACAGGGCTACCATGTCACCTCTTAACCTTCTCTTCACCAAACTAAACATCCCCAGCTCCCTAAGTCTCTCCTCGTAGGGCAGTGATGGTGAACCTATGGCACGGGTGCCAGAGGTGGCACTTGAAGCCCTCTTTGTGGGCATGTGGGGGGCAGAAAATTACACCCACACCCCCCCACACACACACATCTAGGCTGGCCTGGGCCACTGAGCACGACATGCGGTGCCTGTGCTCTGGGGGGCTGTTGCCCAAGGGGGGGTGCAGAGGAGGCAGAGAGGCTAGAGAGGCACAGAGTGGTGCACGCGGGACTTGCTGGAGGCTAGAGCAGGCTGGCCCCTGCTCGAGTGGGTGGGGCAGAAGAAGAGGGAGCCAACCATTTTTTTCTAAACTAAAACCTCAGCATTCAGGTTAAATTGCCGAGTTGGCACTTTGCGATAAATAAGTGGGGTTTGGGTTGCAATTTGGGCACTCGGTCTCGAAAAGGTTCGCCATCATTGTCGTAGGGTGTGGATTCAGGCATGGGTGCTTGTTAGAGCTCGAAAGCTAAGCAGAGCCGGCCCTGATGCATGTACAGAGTTGCTACACAGGTGAAGCTGTGGCCAACCCCCTCTGCCCTAGGGGACAACAGAAATGGAAATTGAGATTTTCCACAAGGTGCTCAGCTACTTTGAAACACTGATATCCATGTGGAAACACTGATAGTTATTCTACACTGTGTTATCTATGATTGCTTCCCCCCCCCCCCAAATCCACCTTCACCCAAGAGAACATTTCTAATATATCTTTAACAAAAAGAACAAACACTTCCTTGGCTTTTAAATCAACGGAGGATAAGCGATTGCACAGAGCAAACCAATATATTTCTAGCAATACTGAAAAATGTCTATGTGAGGTTCCGGGCAGGGAGGCTCCGTATGGGAATCGGGGAGGCACGCGTGTTCCTGTTTTTTCTCTGAAATTGTGGAGGGGGTTTACGCTAACGTGCTGTCTTCTTTGGCCAGCTCGTGAGAGATGATTGAGGGAGGGGGTTGCCAAAAACAGACTTGGCAAAATCCTAGCAGGGTCTCCTAAAATTACAACTGACCTCTGGATGACAAAGGAAATGGGTTCTTTGCAGGCTAGAAGCTGTGGCAGTAAGTCAGTGGTGGGATCCAAAAATTTTAGTAACAGGTTCCCGGAGTGGTGGGATTCAAACTGTGGCGTAGTGCCAATGAGGCTGGGTGGGGCATTCTGGGGGCGTGGCCGGGCATTCTGGGGGCGGGGCATTCCTGGGCGGGGCTGTGGCAAGGACGCAGCTGCTGCTTGCCGATCGCTTGGGCGAGAGGAAGCAGAATGCCATGCAGGCGCCCAGGCTGCCACCTGCATAGCCCTTGATTACCTTATCCCTGCTAGACTGCTTCGAGTTCTGCGCGCTACTGCTGAGAGGAGGGGCGTAACTAAGGCAAAAATCACGCGGCAAAATCACCCATGAGTAACCCCCTCTCGGCACACACAAATAATTAGTAACCTACTCTCGGGAACCTGTGAGAACCTGCTGGATCCCACCTCTGCACTAAGTATCTGCTAAGATTTGTCCAAACCAGTAATTCCCAACCAGGGTTCTGTGGTACCCTGGGGTGCCGTGAGCATGTCTCAGGGGTACCGCGGCAACGCTACCAGCCCCCCTCCCTTTTGCGGTGTCTTCCACCGGTGCCAGCAAGGACATGGAGCTGGCCCAGGGGGCAGGATCTGCCGCAAGGTCCGCAGGCACTTCCCAACCCACAGTGCTTCCCTTCACCCTGGGGTGGCAAGCAGGGGCACTGAAAGGGGAAGGTGGGGGGTGGGGGTGACAGGCAGGCAGGCAGGCAGGCAGTGGCATTAGGAGGGGAAGGTGGGGAGGATGTCAGGGGTGCTGCAGTGGCGTAGTGGCTAAGAGCAGTGGCTAAGAGCAGGTGCACTCTGATCTGGAGGAACCGGGTTTGATTCCCAGCTCTGCCGCCTGAGCTGTGGAGGCTTATCTGGGGAATTCAGATTAGCCTGTACACTCCCACACACGCCAGCCAGGTGACCTTGAGCTAGTCACAGCTTCTCGGAGCTCTCTCAGCCCCACCTACCTCACAGGGTGCTTGTTGTGAGGGGGGAAGGGCAAGGAGATTGTAAGTCCCTTTGAGTCTCTTGCAGGAGAGAAAAAGGGGATATAAATCCAAACTCTTCTTCTTCTTCTTCTTCTTCTTCTTCTTCTTCTTCTTCTTCTTCTTCTTCTTCTTCTTCTTCTTCTTCTTCTTCTTCTTCTTCTTCTTCTTCTTCTTCTTCTTCTTCTTCTTCTTCTTCTTCTTCTTCTTCTTCTTCTTCTTCTTCTTCTTCTTCTTCTTCCAACGCAGGCAGGCTTCTTCGCCCTGCTCCTTTCCTAAAAGTAAGTGGAATAAAGTGCCACGGGGGAGGGGGCTGCCGTGGGGGAAGGCGCCACGAGGGAGTGGGGGGCCATGGGGGCGGGGGCACCGTGGGTGGGGGCAAAAAGCCAGAGTGTGCACCGGGCGCACTCTGGCCTAGCTACGCCTCTGAAAAGCCCAGAGTGGTTTCTCCAAGAAAATATCTGAGCCACCGTTCCACCCGAAGAAGAGCCTCTTCTTCTTCTTCTTCTTCTTCTTCTTCTTCTTCTTCTTCTTCTTCTTCTTCTTCTTCTTCTTCTTCTTCTTCTTCTTCTTCTTCTTCTTCTTCTTCTTCTTCTTCTTCTTCTTCTTCTTCTTCTTCTTCTTCTTCTTCTTCTTCTTCTTCTTCTTCTTCTTCTTCTTCTTCTTCTTCTTCTTCTTCTTCTTCTTCTTCTTCTTCTAGAAACACATGGTTGCCAGTGAGTGGACTCTTCAGCATGTTACCCTGATAAGGTTGCTCCATCCCAAATCGTCCAGGACTTTCCCAACTCTATATGTAGCTTCTATTTTAGTTTTATCTATTTCCTGGGAAATGGCCATAAATATTTCCCCACCGGAATGAAGAGACAGTGATCCAGAGCAATAATTCATCATTCTCCCAGTGCTCTCTCAGCCCCACCTACCTCTCAAGGGATCTGTTGTGGGGAGAGGAAGAGAAAGGCATTTGTAAGCCACTTTGAGACTCCTTGCAGTTGAGAAAAGCAGGGTATAAATCCAAAGCGCTTCCTTTCTTCTCCTAACCCAGTAGAATCCCCAACGGGTAGAGTGGAATACACCATTTCAGACCATATACAGGACCGAGTGAACAAAATCACATGCAACTAAAGGGTGGCTTGGTGCGGCTGGCAGTCTGCTCGGAGAAAAGAAAAGAAGTGTTTAAAATGTGGAAAAGCCATTTCTTCACACGAGGAGAGAAAGGGAAGGAGTTTGTAAGCTGCTTTAAAAAAAGCAAGGTCTAAATCCAAACACCTCCTCCTCCTCTTTTTCCTCCTCCTCCTCTGCGCTGTGATATCACTACAGGGTCACCCTAAGGGTGCTGGGAGATAAACTCTGGGAGTCTGGCCCCTTCCGCACATGCAAAATAATGCGTTTTCAAACCACTTTCACAACTGTTTGCAAGTGGATTTTGCCATTCCGCACAGCTGCAAAGAGCATTGAAAGCAGTTTGAAAGTGCATTATTCTGCATGTGCGGAATGAGCCAGAGAGTATGCCTAGGAATCACTTGGACTCACCTGGGAAGTTGGCAACCCTATATGTCCTTCTCACCAGCTGCCAGGCATGGCTGGTAACCCTTTAATTCAGACTGGCCATAGGATATATTGTGCATAGAAACACAGCTCTACCCCTGTTCTGAATCCTCACCCAAAGCCCGAATCGGCCCGTGCGTTTATAATAAAAGCTTTCCATCATGTATTCAGCTTCTAATAACCGATCGTTGCGGAAAATCTGTAGAACGGTTAGGAAGGCTGCAAGAGAGGGCCGTTCTGTCAAATATCGGTGAAATATCTCTTCGAACGTCAAGGACTCTTACATAACTTCCTTCCCTGTAATTTTTATTACCCTTTCATAGGTTCTTTTTTAAAAAAAAAATCACAGCACCACCATGTAAAATAAACAGCTGCCTCAGTAGACACAGCTGGGGGCTGGGGGGGGGGAAGAGGAACTCTTTCCCCCACGCTAAACAAGAACAGAATCACAGCCGGGGAAGTGAGATTGAGACCAAGAGCAATAAGCAATCGAGTTTCAGAGTCCGGCCTCGCTTCATTTTTATCATGGGCATGCCAAAAGTTTTTTTTCCTTAAAGGTAGCTGTGAGAAAATATATTACAGCCCTTGCTCAAAATGATGGCATGACAGAGCTCAAGAGGAAGTGGGAAACAGGCATTGAGACCATGTGCAGAGCCCGCGGTACGTTTCCGATGGATTCATTACAAGACACATCCGAGACTGACAGACAGGGTAATATTTTCTACCCACTCCAAATATCTTCCAGGAGAGTGGAGAAATCTGGCTCGAGAGGCATTTTTACAGCCTTGGATAGCACGGCCAAGTCCCAGATCTGGCACGGAGATCACCCGGATTCAAAACGAACCTCCAAATGACAACACTCAGTCCTTCTGGAGCGAAAATGGCTCCTTCGGAGGGTGGGCTGTATGACCTTATGTCCCACTTCTCTCCCCACAGTCTGCCAATCCCAAACTTCACCCCTAAAATCAACCAGGATTTCTTAGCCAGGAGCTGGTAGCCCTAAGCAAGGGTATCCTTGTACCCATCCTTGTACTCGTACCTGGCAAAGGCTTATCAGGTGAACTAGACGTGTTTCTGCACTTCTACATTGCTGCTGGGTGACCTTGGGCCAGTCACAGTTCTCTCAGGAGTCTCTCAGCCCAACCTACCTCACAAGGTGTCTGTTGTGGGGAGAGGAAGGGAAAGGAGCTTATAGGCCACCTTGAGTCTCCTGACAGGAGAGAAACGTGGGATATAAATCCAAACTCCTCCTCCTCCTCCTCCTCCTCCTCCTCTTCTTCTTCTTCTTCTTCTTCTTCTTCTTCTTCTTCTTCTTCTTCTTCTTCTTCTTCTTCTTCTTCTTCTCCTTCTTCTTCTCCTTCTCCTTCTCCTTCTCCTTCTCCTTCTCTACCTTTCAGAGCTGTTGTGAGGATGTAGTAAAGGAGGGAAGAATTATGTCATCATTTCTAGCTCCTCGGAGGAAGAACTCCCACTAAATAAACGTATCTTTCAGTGGTTCAATCTGCTTTTGAGGGCCATGATTTTTCCAACCAAAAGCAGGGTGAAAGAAACGCAAAGAAGAAAGAAATTCTGGAGCACGTGACTCGTGATTCAGTTTTGAAAAGGAAGGGCGAGGAACAACTCAAAAATGTAAAGAGCGTCTCCCTTTTTGGACCTCACAGATGCTTTCGATGTTATTAAGTCTGTAATTAAGCATCTTCGCCATGCGAGGCATATATCCCCTTTAAATGGGTTAATGATACAGGGATACAGGCAAAATTGCCGTGTTGATTTTATGTTAATGGATATTTGACTATGAGCTGAACTGTTAGCCAGAGAGAAGTGGAACCGAGCACTCAAGCATGGGAAGGAAAAGGTAATTGAAAGCAGACCTGGCGAAGCGTGGCCGAATTCTGCCGCCCCCTTGGCAAAGAGGACCTGGTGCCCAGCACCAAAGGAAGTCCAGTGAGCCAGGAGAGAAGGAAGTGGCTGGGATTGTGCTTTATGCATGTGAGAAAAGGGACCGGGGCTCAGCAAAAGGGGAAACTTTCCCCATTTGCTAGCCTTCCATTTTGGTCTCCAAACTGCAATTCCTGGTAGCTTGGGGATGCTTGCCCATAATCTGACTCATGTAAATTTTTCTGGACAGAAGTCCTCCAGGGAGCAAGGCAGACGTGAGTTATTCTGAGTTTGGCCTGTGGATGGAAATTGACCTAATAACTTTATTTTTTCTCCCGCCTTCCCGTTTCTTTTTTGTCTGGGTTTGCAGTCCAAATACAAACAGGTCCCAAGCCGCTGTCAAAGGATGCCAGACAGCAGCTCCAACTGCAAAAGCAACTGGGGAACAAACTCCAAATGCTAAATAAGAGAGAGAGCGACCTCTTGACTGATCGGGTTGCCAACTTCCTGGTGGGAATTGGGGGATCTCTCACTATCTTTGGGTAACAGATTTCAGCTCTCCTGGAGAAGATGGCTGCTTTTGAGAGTGGGCTCTGCAGAACTGTATCTTGCTGACACCTCTCCCCTTCCCAACCCCTCCTCCTCAGACTCCACCTCCAAAATCTATGGGAATTTCCCCACCCAAGGCTGACAATCCTACTTATCAAGGTTCTCCTTCATGTTCCTGCCTAGGAGTTAAGATTTGCGAGAGTTAAAGTGGACTGGAATCATGACTGATGTCCAGACTACGATGATTGTCCTTCTCCCTGGACAAAAGGGTTGCTTGAGAGAGGGAGCTCTATCTAGGGTTGCCAACAATGGCTGGGAGATATCTGGAGGTTGGGGGTGGGGGTGGAGCCTGAGGAGGGTGCGGGGAAGGACGGGACTTCAGATGTGATGTCACGGAGTCCACCATCCAATGCAGTCTTTTCCTCCAGAGCAGGGGTCTGCAACCTGTGGTCTGATCCAGCAGGCTTGTTCTTATGTTCATGGACTACAATTCCCATCATGGGTTTACAGTTCCCATAAGCATGGCCAATTGGCCATGCTGGCAGGGGCTGATGGGAATTGTAGTCCATGAACATCTGGAGAGCCACAGGTTGCAGACCCCTGCTCCAGAGGAACTGATCTCCATCACCTGGAGGCCCAGACTCTGCCTACCTACCTACCTACCTACCTACCTACCTACCTACCTACCTACCTACCTACCTACCTACCTACCTACCTACCTGCCTGCCTGCCTGCCTGCCTGCCTACCTACCTACCTACCTACCTATCTATCTTTTGACCACTCCAGCCACTGGTGGCAGATGGGGGTAGGGTTTCCCAATCCAGGTTAGGAAACTTCTGGAAGTTTGGGGATGGAGCTTGAGGAGGACATCTCAGTCCACACTTCAAAGCATCCAGGAGACAAGATGTAATTCTGAGGTCCCACCTGGACATGAGGTATAATTCTGGGGTCCCACCTGGAGACGAGCTGTAATTCTGGAGTCACTCCTCCCCAAGTCCCACGTGGAGGCTGGCATCTCTACATCATAGTAGGTGCCAGCCCACCAGAGATGGTTTCCAGAATCATCTGCGATTGAGTGTTTCAGATGAAGTTTGGCATGACCTCAGTTTGCCTGTGATGTCACATTCTCCAATGGAGATCGTTTCCAAGGTCAACAGTGAGTTGGACATTCCAGGGGTTTAGATATTAAACGATGTCATTTAGAGCGGAACCAAATTTTTATGAGATGCCGTTTCCATCAGCTCGTTGGAAAAACATTGTACCCCAATCTTGCACGGGGTGGAGAAGGGGGAAGCGGCCTGGATCTCCCACGCCATTTACCGTCCTTTACGGTCATCTTCCATCTTTCCCCCTCAGTGATTAGTAATGTTTTAAATCGCCATTGCCATGGAGTTGAGATTAGATTTTAAATTCTGTTATAGTTGAGAGTCAGAGTGGTGTGGAGGTTAACAGCAGGTGGACTCTGAGCTGGAGAAACCGGGTTTGGTTCCCCTCTCCTCCACATTAAGGTCGTGATATGGAGGCAGGCAATGGCAAACCACCTTTCAACCTCTTGCCTTCAAACCCCTGACAGAGCTGCCAAAAGACAGCTGTGACGTGAAGACACACACACACACACACACAAATCAAATCGAATTCCTTCATACCCTCCTCCACTCTCTTTGTTCTGAGTGGGGCTTTATCATTAAGCATGCGGTTAATTTTTTACCTGTTAAGTCGAAATTTCACAGAGGGATGCGTGGGCTTTTTCAAACAGAGATGAAAGCATTTTTCCGGACTGCATGCCTGGTTAAACTTTAGTGTGGGAAAGAAATTCCAGGAATTATTTTTCCAATCCCAGTTTACAGATGCTGGCTTGAGTGTTTGTACCAAGATCTGAAAGAACTGGAACCCGCCCCTTGCCACAAACACATCATAAGAACGTGATCCCTAGCTAAGCGCAAAACCAGGCCTATTTTCTTCTCATACACCCCTCCTCCCTCAAAGAAACATTATTTTATGAAAACAACGGCTATGTTTGATTGAGGGACTGGAGCACCTTCCTTATGAGGAGAGGCTGCAGCGTTTGGGACTCTTTAGTTTGGAGAGGAGACGGCTGAGGGGGGATGTGATTGAAGTCTATAAAATTATGCATGGGGTAGAAAATGTCGACAGAGAGAAATTTTTCTCTCTTTCTCATAATACTAGAACCAGGGGGCATCCATTGAAAATGCTGGGGGGAAGAATTAGGACTAATAAAAGGAAACACTTCTTCACGCAACGTGTGATTGGGGTTTGGAATATGCTGCCACAGGAGGTGGTGATGGCCACTAACCTGGATAGCTTTAAAAGGGGCTTGGACAGATTTATGGAGAAGTCGATTTATGGCTATCAATCTTGATCCTCTTTGATCTGAGATTGCAAATGCCTTAACAGTCCAGGTGCTCGGGAGCAACAGCCACAGAAGGCCATTGCTTTCACCTCCTGCCTGTGAGCTCCCAAAGGCACCTGTTGGGCCACTGCGAGTAGCAGAGAGCTGGACTAGATGGACTCTGGTCTGATCCAGCAGGCTCTTTCTTCTGTTCTTAAGGCCATTGCTTTCACCTCCTGCCTGTGAGCTCCCAAAGGCACCTGTTGGGCCACTGCGAGTAGCAGAGTGCTGGACTAGATGGACTCTGGTCTGATCCAGCAGGCTCTTTCTTCTGTTCTTAGGGCCATTGCTTTCACCTCCTGCCTGTGAGCTCCCAAAGGCACCTGGTGGGCCACTGCGAGTAGCAGAGTGCTGGACTAGATGGACTCTGGTCTGATCCAGCAGGCTCTTTCTTCTGTTCTTAAGGCCATTGCTTTCACCTCCTGCCTGTGAGCTCCCAAAGGCACCTGGTGGGCCACTGCGAGTAGCAGAGAGCTGGACTAGATGGACTCTGGTCTGATCCAGCAGGCTCTTTCTTCTATTCTTAAGGCCATTGCTTTCACCTCCTGCCTGTGAGCTCCCAAAGGCACCTGGTGGGCCACTGCGAGTAGCAGAGTGCTGGACTAGATGGACTCTGGTCTGATCCAGCAGGCTCTTTCTTATGTTCTCATGTTTATGTCTATCATCTGTGGCCAGCATACAGACATTCGTTCCTTTACGAAGTTCCGTGAAATGAATGTATTTTTAAAGAAAATCTTTTATGCAAATTAACATACTGGAATGCACCCAACAGAGAAAGAAATAGTTAATTTGGTGTGGGGGCAGTTGCGTCGCCAACTTCCAGGTGAGGCCTGAAGTTCACCCTGAATTACGACCAGCGGCGTACCACCCAGAGGGACATGTGGGGTCAAATGTCCCCGGGCTGCAACCATTTAGTCATGTGGGGGGGGTAGAAAATTGCCCCCCCACGCCCCTCTTCCTTTCCCCGGGTCCATACACTGAGTTCAAGATCTGGTGCAAAAATTTTTTTTGATTGGGGGGGAGTGGAAAATTCAGATTTTGTACCTGGCTACATTTTCCCTAGATCCGTGGTGGCGAACCTTTGGCACTCCAGATGTTATGGACAATTGGCCAAGCTGGCAGGGGCTGATGGGAATTATAGTCCATAACATGTGGAGTGCCAAAGGTTCGCCACCACTGCCCTAGATACACCTCTGATTATGACTCATCTCCAGATGATAGAGAGCAATTCCCTAGAAAAAACTGGCAGCTTCGAAGGGCAGACTGAATGGTACAGGGGTCTGCAACCTGCGGCTCTCCAGATGTTCATGGACTACAATTCCCATCAGCCCCTGCCACCATGGCCAATTGAACGTCTGGAGACCCGCAGGTTGCAGACCCCTGTTCTAGCTGAAATCCCTCCCCATGGCTCAATGATAGACATGGTGATCAGCTCCAGGTTTGGAAATAATGAAATTTTGGGGTGGAGCCTTAGGAGGGTGGGGCTTGGGGAGGGGCGGGACTTCAATGGGGTATAATGTCATAGAATTGGTCTTCCAAAATGGCTATTTTCTCCAGGGGAACTGATCTCTGTCATCTGCAATAACATGAGATCTCCATCTACCCCTTGGAGGATGGTCACTCTAGTGGTAGAATATCTGCTCGGCAGGAGGCTCCAGGTTCGATCCCCAGAACCTCCAGTTTTAAGTTCAAGGTAGAAGGTGATTCAAGAGACTTTTACCAGATCCCCTGGACAACCACTGCCAGTCTGAGTAGATAATACTGACTTCAATGATGCAACAGCCTGATTCAGGATAAAACCATATGTTCATAGGTCCAGATTTCCCCCTTCACAAACTCTGTCTGCAAATCTCCAGGAAATTCCCAGGCTGCCAGGGGGCGGGGGGGCGGGGCAAGAGTCTTCCACTTTTGTAGGCAGGAGAGAAGGAAAGAGAGAGAGCCCTCCAGTTCTGACCTTGAAACACAATTCCACGGATGGCACTACATTACCGAAATTTGTACATTTCGGTTTATCGGCATGTCTCGTCGGTGATAAGATGAGATAATCGTGTAACTTAATTTCCAAAAAGCTTCCCGTGACCCGCTTCTCGGGTTGTCGTCCTGGCAGCTCTGCCTCGAAAGAGTGATGGGAATGGTGATTAAAGCGTTATTTATATTTTCTGCAGCCATCGGGGAATGTTATGTTATGGATGATCCTTTTAATCACCTCCGGGGTGTTATCGAGATAATGTATGGCATGCTTTCGGGCTACGAAGACGGATTGATTGGAGCGTGATTTGGCGGAGGGTCTCCCGACTGGGATGAACGGAACCTTTGAGAAGCCAGGCAGCTAAATTGTGAACAGCGCATAGGAGTGTTTCTTGCACACATTTTAGCGGTGGCTTGCAAGCCCTGCAGAACTTCCTAAAGTCCCGCAGGGCTCTCGTCTCATTACACAGAGTGTTCCACCAGACTGGGTCTAGGGCTGAAAAGGCCCTGGCCATGCTAGAGACTAGCCACACTTCCTTTGGGCCACGGACCACCAGTAAATGAGTAATTGCAGATCTAAGCGCTCTTTGAGAGCCAGCCTGGTGTGGCGGTTAAGAGCAGGTGCATTCTAATCTGGAGAACCGGGTCTGTGTCCCCGCTCTGCCACATGCACTGTGGAGGCTTATCTGGCGAACCAGATTAGCTTATGCACTCCAGCACCTGTCAGCTGGGTGACCTTGGGCTAGTCACAATTCTTCGGAGCTCTCTCAGCCCCACCCAACTCACAGGGTGTTTTTATGAGTGGAGGAAGGGAAAGGAGATTGTCAGCCCCTTTGTATCTCCTACAGGAGAGAACGCGGGGCTATAAATCCAAACCCTCCTCCTTCTTCTTTGGGGAGCATCCCAGGAGGGACAGTTCTGTAGGTACACGGGTCCCAGATCATTTAGGGCATCTGCAACCTTGAATCTGATCCAGTACTTTACGCAGAGCCAATGTAGCCGGCAGAGCACAGATTGTACGTCTGCCCACCAAGGGGTCCCCGTTCCCTCAAGAACCTTAATGAATAAAGAACAGTTAGCAAACGATTGTGTTTTAAAAGTTCCCTGGGGATATTTGAAACATACAAAAGTAATATGTGTATGTTGGTATGACACCGATGGAGTTGGGTGAACATTTTGCTATGGATGAATTTATTAGACAGAAATGATTGTCTGTGGATCATGCCCATGAAAGGAACGAGAAGCGGATGCTGCTGGCTGCCGAGCTCACCTTCTACAACGCGAAAGGTCTAGCAGAACTTACGACTCAAAACTGGAGTTCTTAGCTGGAAACTGGAAAGCTTAATCTGACCCAATTTGCCCATCGTCTGCAGAGCTGAAAGCCGCTGTTCAGGGCATGCTGTAGAAGTTAATGGTAGTTATCTGTCTGTTATTTTCTTTCCCAGTGGTTCAATATTCATGAACGGGTTTGCAGCCGGGCCACCTTGAAGTCATGAGACAGTGCATATTTGCAGAGAGGCGCGTTAGCATGAGTCACACCTCCGGGTTCTCGCCAAATGGCTGTTTTTCTCACCTCTGACTTCCATAGCTCATGACTGATGCATTTTTGCCACATACTGCTCGGCTGTTTTCAGGTCAAACCGGTGTTTCAGGTCACTTACCTCTGCCTTTTCAGGCACATTCTGCTGGTTATTCGTTTACGGTTTTCACCCACCGAACTTTCGGCGTTGGAACGCAGCTCACTGCTGCCTGCAAAAGTGAAATTTCGGCTTATCTCGAACCGGTCAAGGGATCATCATGAATGGGCCCAAGAGAAAGGAGGTGTTCCAGGTGCCAGTAGGTACAAGAACATTCTTATTGATTCTGGCTCCCTGCGCAAATTTCAGGATAATGCCACAGAGTTACTACCACCCAAAGGCCAGGACTTAACAAGGATATCCTAAATGCCAATAAAAGCATGGCATGCATGCCACAAGGATATCCCTCATCTTGTGCAATGTGAGCAGTAGTTGTTACTGCAACCGGAAGACAGATGTCTGATCCTTGGGTGGAGCAAGTGCAAGCAGTGGCAGAAGACTTCTTGTCTTTTCCCCACCTTCTTTGTGGGGCAGAGCTGTGGGTGATCACCCCCCCCCCACATGTGCATGGCCTGAGGAAGCTGTCCCTCTTACCCACTGACTAAGACTGCCCCATGTAGGTGTAGAATCCTGGCTTTCACAATCTTCTCTTCCCCTTTTTTTGAGGGGAGATCCAGCCCCATCTGACCGGCCTGCAATACTTGTTTTGCCCATTATTACAGGCGCAATGAAACACCACTTTCCCTTTTGGATGAGGCTCACTGATGCCATGGAATTTTCACAAACATTTAAACTGGCACCAAGGAAAGGGATGCTGACAGGATATCTCTCACGAAGTAAAAGGCCTCGTGGATTGAGTGTGGGGTACTGGTTAAGAGCAGGTGGACTCTAATTTGGAGAACTGGGTTTAATTCCCCCACTCCTCCACATGAGTGGCAGACTCTAACCAGATTTGTTTCCCCACTCCTACACTCCTGCTGTAGTTGGTTCAGAACTCTCTCAGTCCCATCCACCCTGCCAGGTGTCTGTTGTGGGGAGGGGAAGGAGTTTGTAAGCTACCTTGAGCCTTCTTACAGGAGAGAAAGGTGGGATATGAATCCACACTCCTCCTCTTCCAGTAAAGAATCTCATGCGAGATCCGGAGACCAAAGTATGACTGGCAGGTGTGAGAGATAGCCAGCAAGCGTCCATCTGCAATTTGTACTCTGCCAAAGAACATGTCTATACAAGTTACTTGATCCTCCATTCCGTTGGCGCTCATCCCAACATACTGTAAGATGTGGCATGAGAAAATCGAACGTACGGAGGATGAATGCATCCTGGTGAAGTCTTCTGCAGACTTTCTCATTGATTTCGGGATTAAGCTCTGCATTTGCAATGGTTGCCAGAGACCACAACCCCCCCTCCAGAACCCCCCCAGCTGCCTGCAGCCTTGCCTGCTGCCCCTCCGTATAAATCATACTTTTGTTGAGTCGATGTGCATTGCTTCGAGGTATCAGATAGCTGTGAAAGTATGCAAAAAAGGGGGGGCGAGTGACTTAGTCTCAACATTGCAGAGAGAAAATGTTTTCCATCACAGCTCTCTTAGCACATGGCTTGGTGACGCAGCGATGCTTTTTAGCAGATGGCATCCGTAGCGGAGGATACACAAGGAATTCGCAACACTCGTGCGCTATAAATCAACATTACCCATTTAATAGCACTGGGGAACGAGAAGCTGCAAACGGTCAATTAAAAAATAATAATAATAAAGAATGAAATGTAACCCGAGCCCAGTGCTTTTGTTTTTTGATGGGTGGAAGGAAAGAACGCCATTTGAAACACGGGCAGCCAATTGTCATGAAAACGGTTGGAGGGAGTCGGGTTCGGCAAAGACCGTTAGGAACGAGCAACAATCAATCTCCTGGCGGTTTGAGCCCAAGGTTCTCAACCTCTAAGACTAAGTGGTGGTTGGCGATCTTTCAGAGTTATAACTCCAGATGACAGATATCACTTGCCCTGGAGGAATAGCTGCTTTGGAGGGTGGAATCTATGGCTTTATACCCCAATGAGGTCCCTTCCCACCCCAAACTCTTTCCAGGCTTTGACCCCAAATCTCCGTGAGTTTCCCAGTTTAGAGTTGGCCCTCCTACTTGAGCCAATCAGGGAATGGAACTTGGGTGTTCTATTGGGGAAATCAAGCACTAACACCTGACTTTCTGTTGTGGTTGGCCCAGTAAGGGTTCCTTTTATGTTATGTCTTTTGACTGACTTCTCCACTTGAGATCTCCTTGTGAGCTCCATATGAGATCATAGGGTCGCCAGGCAACTGGTGGTGGGGGTGGGGCATGATTTGAGGGGTGATGTCAGCACAATCAGGTCATTTCTGGGGAAGCCTCCATGTCACTTCCAGAGAGTACGCCAGTTGTACCTCTAGGAACTGCTGGAAACTCTATGGTTTTTCTGGTGATTCCTAGAGTTTGCTGCGGTCAATTCCAGCTTTCTCTGGAAGCGACATCTTTGCGTGGGGACAACAGTGAGTTGTTTTTAAATGTTCATCTAGTTATTTGTTTTAATTTGAAATTTCTCGGTGGTTGGGAACTCAGGGCAGGGAGAACCTCACCACGGCTGGGGACTTGGCAGCTCTTCAGTGGTACGCCACAGTGTCCTGAGCATCTCTGAAATTACATTCTGCTAAGCTGGTGTCTTGGACTTCCATGCCAAAGCCCGACCCTGAAGTCATAGGCAAACAGTCTGCTCACTGATACTTGTAACTGGAGTTGCTGAGGGTTGTCGAGGGTTGAATCTGGGTTGTTTTTCCCTATAGTTTTGTCTCTGGTCTGTCGTTTGTTGGGTTGCGGGCAGTCGTCTTCCACGTTCTCGACAACTCCCTTCCCCCACTCTTTTTCTTGCTCAGAATTTGCTATGTTTCAGGTAAGTTCTTTCCGGTTATTCCTGCAAACTTTTCGGATCTCGTTCAAGGTTTAAAAGTCAGTTTCTTATGTATTTTCGTATTAAATATGATTGGTCTTCTGCTCCCGTCTTTAAATACCTATTGCTTTGAGTGGCAGAGCTGTTTCCCTCTCCCCCGCTGTGGAATCAGAGTGGAGAGGGTAACTAATTTCATCTGCCTTCTATTTAGTTCTTCCCCACTATTTGGGGCTGGAAATTGTGATCTGGTACTGACAGATCGACAAGATATTCAGGGATTAAAACCCGCGTTGGTTTAGCGACGTCCTCTCGGATCTGTGACCCAACCGGAAGTCCCCTTTTTCTCTTCTAAATTTGTCTCTCTTTGTCATCTTTTTGGCAATTCCCACAGCGCATCATCGGCTCTCACTTACACTAGCTGCCACTCAACAGTCTCGAGCTGTTTACTGCACTCCTTTGGCAGAGTTCCCCGAGAAAGCTCTGGGCCCGACGAGAGTTGATCATGTCGGATGACATTTCCCTGCGCTGCTTCAGTCTCGTCACGCCTGCCAGGGTTTTCCTAGGTATTCAGTCTTCAGCGCGGCCTCCTAATTGTGATTTGATATTTAACTTCCTTGGCAAGAGAAATCAGCTTCTCCCTTTGCTCAGCACTTCTGCCTCCAAGCGTAGAAACAGGCCGGCTTAAACGAGTGGCCGTGCATGGGCTTCTCAGGGAAGAGAAAGGCCGGAAAGGAGACAGTCTCCCTCAATTAAAACACAGTTTATTCACAGAGGGAGCCGGGTGGGTATAGTTGAGGCCTGCACGCCCAGCTAGAAAGCCAATCGCAGTGTGATTGCAATGCCTGGCAAATGGTGGAAGGGTTGTGGGTGGGGCCATGAGGGCCTGCAGCACTGCATGAGGTGCTACATCATTTCCTGTTTTTTAAAAAAAGGAAGTCACAAAGGGTAGCTCTAGGAAACTCTGGAAGCTCTATTGCAGTTTCTAGCAATTTGCCAGAGCTACCCTGGAAGTGACAAAGAGTAAAACCATCGTTTCCAGCAAGTCCTAGAGCAGGGTCTGCAACCTGTGGCTCTCCAGATGTTCATGGACTACAAATCCCATCAGCCCCTGTCAGCATGGTCAATTGTCTACTGATGGGATTTGTAGTCCATGAACATCTGGAGAGCCGCAGGTTGCAGACCCCTGTCCTAGAGCGACCTTCATCACTTTCATTCTTTGTTTATAATTTATTTATTATTTGATTTCTACGCTGCTCTTTACCTTGACTAGTGTCCTGTAGTATAGTTAAGAGCAGGTGGACTCTAATCTGGAGAACCGGATTTGATTCCCCACTCCTCCACCTGAGCGACGGACTCTTATCTGGTGAACCGGATTGGTTTCCCCACTCCTACACTCCTGCTGGGTGACTTTGGTCTCATCACAGTTCATTTAGAACTTTCCCACCTTCCTCAAAAGGGGACTGTTTTGGGGAGAGGAAGGGAAAGGAATTTGTAAGCGGGATCGGGTAGAGGGTGCACTGGGTGCTTTCCCCCCTTGCTACACCTCTGCTCAGCCACCCTACTGTAAAGCACCCTAAAGGTCATGCAAAATAACTCCTAGGTTGGGTTTGGGTCAATGAGGCACAAATTGGGCAGGCTGTAAATAGTGTTGAAGCTGATGACGCATCAGGAGTGGATGGGGTGAGGCTCCGGCCTGCTCCTGCAGAACAAACTGGATTCTTAGTTCAGATTTAGAATCCCCACAGAAAAGGATGGCCTTTCACCATCACCCCTACCCTCCAGCCTTGCGAAGCTAATGATAGCCGGATAATGTCTTCTGAGCGCTTGAAACACTCTGAAGGGCTCCACGCGTGTTCCGTTGGCTTCTCCTCCGCTTCCGATGCTGCAGACTAGACCTTGCCTACGGGCCCGACTGCAGCCGCGGCTCAGCCGATGAAGTCTACTCCCTCACAGAACATTAAGCATGTCGAACATTAAAGAGCCGCCCAGAGAGTGTGAAGATCAGCAGGAGGCCAACCTGCTGTGCCATTAATAATTGCACAGAGATGGCAAATTGCCGAATTCTCGCAGCGATGGCTTCTCTCCTCCCCCCCTGTTTACTTTTTACGTTGGTGCTCGGTTTTGCCTTTGAGAAGCTCAGGCCGGCATGTTTGGGGTCTCAGTGTAGCTTTGTCCAGGCCAGAGCTGTAGGAGTCAGTGGGGTGCCAATAAGAACATAAGAACATAAGAACATAAGAACAAGCCAGCTGGATCAGACCAGAGTCCATCTAGTCCAGCTCTCTGCTACTCGCAGTGGCCCACCAGGTGCCTTTGGGAGCTCACGTGCAGGATGTGAAAGCAAGGGCCTTCTGCTGCTGCTGCTGAGACTCTGGTCTGCTAAGGCATCTGCAATCTCAGATCAAGGAGGATCAAGATTGGTAGCCATAGACCGACTTCTCCTCCATAAATCTATCCAAGCCCCTTTTAAAGCTATCCAGGTTAGTGGCCATCACCACCTCCTGTGGCAGCATATTCCAAACACCAATCACATGTTGTGTAAAGAAGTGTTTCCTTTTATTAGTCCTAATTCTTCCCCCCAGCATTTTTAATGGATGCCCCCTGGTTCTAGTATTGTGAGAAAGAGAGAAAAATGTCTCTCTGTCAACCTTTTCTACCCCATGCATAATTTTATAGACTTCAATCATATCCCCCCTCAGACGTCTCCTCTCCAAACTAAAGAGTCCCAAACGCTGCAGCCTCTCCTCATAAGGAAGGTGCTCCAATCCTTCAATCATCCTCATTGCCCTTCTCTGCACTTTTTCTATCTCTTCGATATCCTTTTTGAGATGTGGCGACCAGAACTGAACACAGTACTCCAAGTGTGGTCGCACCACAGCTATATATAAGGGCATGACAATCTTTGCAGTTTTATTATCAACTCCTTTCCTAATCCCCCGCATAGAGTTTGCCTTTTTCACAATCGCTAGCTGAGATCTGGAGACCTCCCAGAATTATAACCACCGGGAGAAAATGGCTGCTGTGGAGCATGGGTTCTATGTGGAGAGCATGGGTTCTTATGTGGAGAACTGGTTCCCCCCCCCTGCTTCTAGCATGAAGTCTGCTGGGTGACCTTGGGCTAGTCACAGTTCTCTCAGAACTCTCAGCCCCAGTTACCTCCCAAGGTGTCTGTCTGAGAGGAAGGGAGTTTGTAATCACCACTGAGTATCCTTACAGGAGAAAAGGGGAGGGGTATAAATCCAAAACTCCTCCTCCTCCTATCCCCCTCCTCCTATCCTTCTCCTTCTTCATTATACTGGGCCTCCTACTGCTAGTCAAACATTAGGGGCAAAGGACTTTAGCCAAACAGGGTGGCCATGAGTAGAATGGGCTGAACAGGGATTCTGCCACATGTCCACAACTCACAGTTTGAATCTTACCAATGTCAGAAGTGCCACATACTGTCAGATAATTCTCAGGACCCATCAGGCACCTGCCCTCTTCGATGCCTCTGTGCACAATAGCAGATGCCTGTCCTGTATTGATTCCAGCCACCCGAAGCACACTTCAGTTAGTAATTGGATATGGGTAGAATTCTATCGCCATGGCAACTGTAAGAGCTCCAAATATCCACCCCCTCCAGGTCCGAGGTTGGGAATTTGAGCCTCCACTAAGAGGGTAGTGTGGATATTTACCGTTCGCCGTTGCATAATGATTTTTCTCTATTCTAATTTTTTTTAAACAAAAAAATGAGACTCATTAAAATCCAGCTCAGAGGTTCATCTTCGCAGCCCAACCGAAGCCGTTAATGGGATGTTCACGTGGGACGCCACGTAGGCCTGCAGAAGTGTGAGAAACCTAATTAGCGTCACCTGAGACGAAAGACTCCGTAATCATGACTGCAATCTCCGAACAATTAATCATCCACCTCTGATAGGTCACCGGGCTCATTTTTCAATTTCTTCCCTAACTAACATCCATTCCATCTGGAAAGCTGGGTAGTGAAGCAAAACAAGGCCAGAGGAAGAGAGAGTCCTTCTAAGCTCAGCCAACTGAAAACCTGCTGCCACAAGGAAGGCTACATCAACATTTTAGTTCCAATTCTTTCAGTTAGCTCTGCTTTTTGAATTCATACCCCGTCTTTCTCTCCTGTAAGAAGAAGAAGAGTTGAAGAAGTGTTTGGATTTATAACCCCCCTTTCTCTCCTGCAGGAGACTCAAAGGGGCTTACAATCTCCTTGCCCTTCCCCCCTCACAACAAACACCCTGGGAGGTAGGTGGGGCTGAGAGAGCTCCGAGAAGCTGTGACTAGCCCAAGGTCACCCAGCTGGCGTGTGTGGGAGTGTACAGGCTAATCTGAATTCCCCAAATAAGCCTCCACAGCTTAGGCAGCAGAGCTGGGAATCAAACCCGGTTCCTCCAGATTAGATACACGAGCTCTTAACCTCCTACACCACTGCTGCTTTAAGGAGAATCAAAGCAGCTTACAAACTCCTTTCCCCTTATTCTCCCCCACAGCAGACCCTTTGTGAGGTAGGTGGGGCTGAGAGAGCTCAACTATGACTAGCCCAAAGTCCAGCAGGAAGGTCCAGTATCTAGCCTAGTGAGTAGCCCAAGGTCCAGTATCCAGTAGGAATGTAGGAGTGGGGAAACAAACCTGGTTCTCCAGATTGGAGTCTACCTGCTCTTAGAGCAGCAGTGGCTTTGTGGTTAGCAGAAGGCGCACTCTAATCTGGAGAACTGGGTTTGATTTCCTGCTCTGACACTTGAGCTGTGGAGGCTTATCTGGGGAACTAGATTAGCCTGTGCACTCCAGGAGCAGAAGTGGCTAGGAGGTTAAGAGCTTGTGTATCTAATCTGGAGGAACCGGGTTTGATTTCCCAGCTCTGCCACTGTAGTAATGCACTGCTGATCCAGCAGCACCGTGAGTAGAAGCGTTTGGGGGCATACTTGGACCCTCTGACCTGCTGGTGCCCACTGCTACCCCTCCTCATCCCCATGAGTCACGGGTCATGAACTGCCTAGGCTCAATCACCGGGCTGCAGGGACAATGGTCTTGCCCCAGGTGAGGGATTAGGCTCAAGGCAGCTCACGGCTCCCTCTCCCTTGCAGTAGCCAAGGTGAGATCATGCATCACATGATGATCTCGATCTGCAACTCTCCCGGAACTCCCCGGTCCTCCCTCCCTACTGCGCCCCCCAATAGAGAATAACAATAAAGGTGCCAGGAACCTGACGGGCAGGAGACTTCGCTAGGAACCACCCGGACCTCCGGTCTCCGCTGCTGGTGATCTCCACCAGATGTTATCTCGGCGTCTCCGTCTGCGTTCTTCGCGGCCCATTGGAGTGGAAGCCCTGGCGGGTGCGAAGCAGGAGTCTCCAGAACCTCCCACCCTGCTCACCGTCATACACCAGGGAAGGGGCAGCGATACCCGAGAGATCCCGCTGGATGTCGAGCATCCAGGGACCACCGTTTGTGCTCGCCTGTACCACCTCTGGATGGCGCGCATCGAGACAGCGTCCTGCGGGACACTCTCCTGCGTCCAGCCGGGGAACACGGTGAAGTATAGGAGCTTGCAACAAAAGCAGAACTTATGACAAACACGGATTGGCCGAACTGAAAGCGTTAACGAAATCACGGCAGAGGGTCCCCGTAAAGAGAGGAGCTCGCGCCAAATTGGTTGAGGAAATTGAAGCTCAGTGTCCATGGTACCCAGAGGGGGGGACATTGAATCTTAAGGACTGGGAAAACATGAGCACTCTTACGCGCACAGAGCCTCGTAGCCGATGTCGCTGCTACTGGCTTGATGGAGACAATGTTTACGTCGCATGCATCCAGCCACCAGACCTATGGCTCCCCTTGCTGTAGAGCCGCCCTCCCTTCGATCTTTCACCTTCAATTTCAACCCCGAATTTTCTCTATCCCACTAAATTGGGCGCCCTGTGCCTCCTTCTACCCCCACCGCTCCCTTCACCCAATTCCAAACTCTCGGCGGCTCGAGCAGGCTACTCCCCTGCTCCGCCTTCATTTTTCCGAAGCCACTGCACCCTCCGTCAAGCGCTTACGTAATGGCAGCGGGTTTTAACTCGCCCAGAGCATTATTAGCCCACGATCTGCGGAAGAAAAGAAACCCTGGCCGAAGCCGATGATGCCGAGATTCTTGCATTTGTGCCCGTCCGCTTCACAGATACTGAAGGGAAGGTGCGTCATTATTGAGTTGTCGGTACCGCCCTTTAAGCTATAACATCCTCACTGAGCTCCATAGAAGCAATGCGTGGGCGTAGGAGTCACTAGCCCCTACGGTGAGGGGCATGCTGGAGAGCCATTACAAGGAACCACCTAATGGTTTGAGGCGACTGGAAGACCACCTTTACCGTATGCTCCTGGGCCCTGCACAGTTTGTGGTCTGGGAAAGTGGAAGTTCCGCCAGCGAGTGCTTCAACAGAGCAGCCACCTCCGGCTGGCCTACACCCTTGGCGCAGCACTGCGCGGCAGAGCTTCGTAAGCCAACCCTAACGATCAGATTGTCCTGCCAGGCCACTTGCCGTGCGCATACAGGTGTATAAGGTATTTGTTAGGTCCCCTAGCGCCCGGCCAGCCAACCCAGAGTTTCTCCTCCATCCGGCAAAAACCCCAGAGGCTATGCCGGAGGTTTGTGAACAGGCTCAGGAAGCTCAAAGAGACAGGTAGATGGCGAGGGAGGCCCAAGCGAGCTCCTCATGCGCCCTGCGCCAAGGAGGCATACTCAGCGAATTACGCAGAGGCGATCCGCGGGCTGGGCAAAATCTGAACTGGCCGACATGCTTAAGGCTTGCCAGGTTATGGATCTCCGCCCTGCGGCTAACCTCCCTCGCCGCAGCAGCACTCTCCACCCGGCGGGAGGCAGTCTCAGGATGACTGCTTTAATCTGCGGCAGACTCGGACACACTTCCGAAGGGAGTATAGGCAGCCCAGTGGGGGGGGCCTTACAAGCCCGATGGAGGAGGGTCCCTCCCCAGGAGGAGAAGGCCACCAAAACCCGGGTGCCCACGTTGCCAGAAAGGCTTCCGCACTGGAGAACTTGACTGCCCGTCGGAAAACTTCCCCTACCGGTCTCCCAACCAAGGACCAAGGAGGAGAGTACTCAGAGCAGACCCAAGCGTAGGCCCCTGCCAAAACCACCCCCTTCTCGTGGCATCTGTTCGCATGCCACCCAGCCCATCTCGCTTTAAGTTCCCCACGAGGTTCTTGTCTCCCCAACCCAGGTATAGCCCAGGCCTTATCCCTACGGGACAATAGCTGGGCTGGTGCTAAAGGCCTCTGCCGCTGAACAGGGACTGTTCGCCGTCCCTCGAGTGTCGGGACTCTACCACTGCGCAGGACCCATCCATCTCCAGGTCTGGACAAACATCCTGGCACAGGAGTTGCTCTTCCGCCGGAGCCAGCTGGTACATCAGCTGATTCTCTTGCCCAATAACGCGCTGCTCCGCTGCTTCGACCCAATAGCATAATGGAGCTCTGAGCCCCAGCAGTAACATGAAGCAGCGCCTACCACCGATAAAGCCGCATGGGTGGAGACGCCTTCCTCCGGGAGCTCCCCTTCGTAGCCATACCTGGAGCTTCGCCGCCCAGAATGGATAAGTTCAAGGGCCTGGTGGACACCGGGCGCTTGATGTTACCATCATCAGAGCAGCCGAGTGGCCCGACCAGTGGCTTCGACCGAGACTACGTCTTCGCACATCTGGGGGGTGGGGGGGGAGGCAAACCGCTGAGGCGAATCCGCCAGCTACCACGGTCAACAGCCAGAGGAGCTCGAGCGACAGCTCACAATAGTCCATGCCCAATCGCTCTTTTAGACATCCGATCAATCTGGGGAAGGGACTCCTCATGGGTCAGGTCACAGCGACTCTGGTCTGGGATGGGTAAGACGCTTATCACCGGATCATTGATCCCAACTGTGACTCCCATCGAAGTTCACTCTCTCTATCTCCGTAAAGGAAACTGGCTCCCTCTCCCTCCTTTTTCTCTTTCTGTTTTTTCCAACCAGTAGAGGCGGGAGACCCAATTGGCTGACTGGCCCTCCCTGGATTAAAATCTGGAGCCCGGCCCCTGATACCGCGAGCACTGTCAGGACGGGCCCAACCTAAAGGGTTACTGCAAACACCACAGATCCACTCATGATTTGGGTGGGTGGTGTTTGGTTCCAGCGTAAGCTGACTGTGCAAGGCCAGGCTCCTGGCCGAAACTACCGCCTCTTCAAGGAGCCGCGTCTCGGTGGGCGGCAATTCCCTCAAGATAATTCGATCAAAGAATTTTAGCACCATCCAGCCTCACTGCATTTAGCCACCAAGGTCCGCGGTAGGTACAACTCCTGCAAAGAACCCCCCTCTCTTTCCTTTGTGTGTGCGGGGAGGAAATTGCCTCTAATTGCCTGGTGCTTTCATTCCCCCGGATAAGCCATCCCCAAAGCCTCCAAAGCCCCCCTCTTTGTGTTGCTGATTAAGCATGCATACCCACAATCCCCAGGCCGCCTGCTCCCTCCCCCCCCCTCGAGGCTCGGACCCACTCACCTTTGGCACCCTGATGACGCTCTGAAGCCAATTCCCACCAGGTGCATACCACCTCCTGCCCTCCCCTGTCAAACAACTAAAGAAAGAGGGGTGGCGGCCCCGGTGAAGGATTGTGACATTAAAACAACCTTCACGGGCTGCAAAACAAGCCTTCTTCAACAAGTTTTCCTTCTTCCTTCTTATGCTTCAAATTCTAAACACTAAACTCGAGTCCGACCTCCCATGCCATCCGGCCATGAAACTGAGCCTGGCCGGGACCGGCCCCCCCCCAGTAACCTGGGAAGGGGTGTGTTTCAGTCCACCTCTTCCTACAGGTCCCTGTGGACTCCAGACCGCTTCATCATGACAGGCCAACCCATGGAATGGGCAGCCAGGAGGGAAACTCAACCTCATCCAGGAGATGGAACACATCTCTCTAAGAGGATCCCCCCCCCCATGGCGATTCAATCAACAGAACGCTGCCGCTGTGCTTAGCAAGACCCGAATGACCTGGGGGGGAGGCGTCAAGGCTGACCACCAACCAAGCTCTCCTAGGCTGCTGCGCTTGTAGAACCACCCAGACACCGAGAACCTCTGTACGCTCCTTGCGATCATTACAGCCAGCTTCGGGGCAACCACCATCCTTTGGCTGCTCTGGCTGCCTCCTGCCGATGGCGTCGGCCACCCTGGCGAAGCTTTCCTTGGACCAGCATCATCAGAGAGCGGTTTGCTGCCGCTGCCAACGCGTCTCATCCTTCTGCCTGGGCCCGAGGTACTTCACAGAGTGGGGAGCCTGCTAAGCTCCCTGCCTGCTCCCTCGTCTACCAGTTAGCGCCGGAGACTTCTAAGCGGAGTTCTGGGCTAAGCCCCCTTCATGAATGCCTTTTCTTCCATCGGGTACTCTGAAGCGCCGACTGGGGACTCTGCCGTCCAAACTCCTCCGGCCGGCTTCTCTTGGTCTTCAAGACTGTCGCTAACCACGAATCTAACACCTGCGCCCGCGATCACCCGGCAGTGTGAGAACTCGGCCGGGCCCATTCCATCGGCTTCGACCATTGGGACTGCACACACGGAGGACATCCCCCCATGTTCGAAAACATCCTGCTCCCAGGGCTGGTTCCTGGACTCTGCGGGAGAGAACGTTAATCCAGTTATTTCTCCCACCTTGACTCTCTGCCGGGACTCTTTTGTTACCTCAATTAAGCCTTCACCATCGTTTACTACCCAGGCTCCACCTCGGGAGCCGGGCGCCCGCCCGCCGCCCGCTCAGCTCTGCTGCTACGGGAACCCTCCTGTGGACGGCCCAGCGGTCAGCCCTCTCGAAGCAGCAGATTAAGTCTCCCTCGCAACTTCCCCTAGGTAGGAGTCCCCCCGGACCAGCACCACCTACAATGTTACTAAGACTCATTGGCCCGGCTGGCCTGTGTGCCACTCTGAGCGGGTCCATCAACTCCACTCTCCAATCGCTCTGGGCGCCTCTGGCCTCGAAAGCAACAGGAGTTTTCGATCAAGCCGACCCTAGACAATGGAGTGCAGCTTATTGATTACTTGTTGTTGTTACAATCTCACCAAGGTTGTGAGAAATGTACATTAATATGTGTTGTTTTAATCTTTCTTGATAATCTCCCGGTTGATCCACATGAAGTGCGTGAGCTGCAAGAGGTTGTATCTAATCTGAAGTATGATGTTTTGCCCCATTGGTGGTCAGCCCTCTGGAGCTGGCTGCCGGGAGGATGATGGTTGAAGTGCTATTGTTACGGCTTTGCATTGGTTTAATTGTGTGCCTCGTTATGGGATCTTGTTTCATTCAATGCGTGTCCTAATATTGCCTGTAACATGTGTAAAGAAGCCCCTTCGAATTTCCCTTTACCCCGCAGTAAGTTCTAATGTTACTAACAAGCAGCTTGGTCAGCTTTGACCAGGCAGTGAGGAGAATAGCGTCCCTTTAAATCGCTTATGGCGTTTAGCATTGCACTTCTGGGTAAAATGTAAAAAAGGAGGGAGATGTAGTAATGCACTGCTGATCCAACAGCACCGTGTAGTAGAGGCGTTGGGACGCCAGCGGACCCTCTGGCCTTGCTCGCAGTGCACTCTACCCCCTCCCTCATCCCCATGAGTCCCTTGGTCATGAACCAAGCCTGGCTTCAATCACGAGTGCAGGGACAATGGTTCTGCCCCGCAGGTGAGGATTAGGCTCAGGCAGCTTCACGCTCCTCTCCTCAAGACGTTAGCCAGGTGGCGGGAGATCATGCATCACACTTGATGATCTCTCCGATCTCCAGCTCTCCAGACTCCCTCAGTCCCTCCCTCCTACGCCCCAATAGGAATAACAATAAAAGGTGCCAGGAACCGGCAGGCAGGGAGACTAGCTAGGAACAGGACCTCCGGTCTCTCCCGCTGCATGGCGATCTCCACCAGATGTTATCAGCGTCGTCGTTCCTCCCCGTACGCTTGTGACCGCTGCGGTCGACTATTACATGCCACCTGAGCTGTGGCAGCTTATTTGGGGAATTCAGATTAGCCTGTACACTCCCACACACGCCAGCTGGGTGACCTTGGGCTAGTCACAGCTTCTTGGAGGTCTCTCAGCCCCACCTACCTCCCAGGGTGTTTGTTGTGAGGGGGGAAGGGCAAGGAGATTGTAAGCCCCTTTGAGTCTCCTGCAGGAGAGAAAGGGGGGATATAAATCCAAACTCCTCCTCCTCCTCCTCCTCCTCCTCCTCTCTTCTTCTTCTTCTTCTTCTTCTTCTTCTTCTTCTTCTTCTTCTTCTTCTTCTTCTTCTTCTTCTTCTTCTTCTTCTTCTTCTTCTTCTTCTACATACTAGCTGGGTGACCTTGGGCTAGTCACAGCTTCTCGGAGCTCTCTCAGCCTCACCCACCTCACAGGGTGTTTGTTGTGGGGGAGAAGGGAAAGGAGTTTGTAAAGCCCCTTTGAGTCCTGTAAGGAAAGGGGGATATAAATCCAAACTCTTCTTCTTAACCGCTATACCAGTGCTAGCTCTCCAGAACGTCAAGCATGGGCTTCAAGTTGCGCACTGCTTCAAATCCCCGGCCAAAAATGGATTCTTGGTGCGCTCTAAGCCAAAGCGGCTTCGAAGGAAACAACTCCAAGCTAAGCGCATCACGAGCAGGGTGAAACCTGGATGCGAGGTCAAAAAATACAATAATTAGATCGATGTAGTCAAGCGATGGTCTTTCACACACACCCAGTTGCCCATAAAATGAAAACAAAACCAGCACTGACTCTCCTCTTGTGCTGTCCCGTTTGATTTGCGCAGAACCCTTGTGAAGGAGGGGGGGTAAGGGAGCACCAGCGGCTTGTGAATCGTCGATAGGTTTGGGAAGCTCGAGTTTCTTTTGCAAACGTCGTTTCAGCTTTCTCTGAGATCCGTTTGGCATATGATGCAGCAGGAAAATAAAGCTTTTTGATTACTGGGTGCTGAAATTACCCAACCTGCCATTTACCCCGTTTTAATTACAGAGCTCCAGGTGAAGCCCAGTTGTGCAGCCATCCGTCGGAGGTAATAAAGCCGAGCTGTCTTCTCTCCAAAGGTTTCCGGCGTTCTAAAATTGGACAAGCGGTTTTAGGAATGGCTTCTCCCTCGCCTGTAACCGGAGCACTGATTATTGGCAAGAAGGAACCCCTGTGAGTTGCAAGCAATTCTAAATGATGCCGACCTGTATAATTCACCTGTTCTAGCGGGTCAGCGCATGGTACTTTGTTCCCGAGCGTCTTTCTAAAGAGCGTGTCTCGCTTACGCCACAGGGGGAGTGTGTTTTCTGTAGATTGTTTCTGCCGAAAGGTCAAGTTTGGCATTTAATGTGCACCTCTTTCTTAAAACAGCATGAGTTCCGGAAGCGCCTAGCGGCTTGGCGAACGCAAGAAGAAATGCATTTTTAAAAACCTGGTTCTGTGGTTCGGTGGGAGAAAATAGGCAACACGGGTCGAATCTGCACAGCATACGTGTAATGGGTTGCCTCCATGATAAATGAACCCATTTCCCTTTTCTCAGAGAACTCTTTCAGCTCCACTTACCTTACAAGATGACTGTTGCTGGGAGGGAAAGGTGACTGTAAATTGCTATGGGCAGTGGCGTAGCACCCAGGGGACAGGGGCGTCTTGCCCCGGGTCTGCACCGGTGCGAGGCATGGCAGGGGCGGTGTGGTGCTGGGGCATTCTAGGGTGTTCCTACAAGATGGGGTGGGGGGCATGGCAGGGGCACAGAGCACACACATGCCCCGGGCACAGTCCCCCCTTTTTACCGTTTTGGCTTTGGGACATCCTTACAGGAGAGAAAACTGGGGTATAAATCCAAACTCGTCTTCTCCTTCTAACCACCAACCCAAGTGACTATAACTGAGAGAGAGAGAGAATAATGCACATGTAGAATAATGCACTTTCAAACTGCTTTCAGAGCTCTTTGAAGCTGTGCAGAATAGCAAAATCCACTTGCAAACAGTTGTGAAAGTGGTTTGAAAATGCATTATTTTGCGTGTGCGAAAGGGGCCAGAGAGAGAGAGAGAGAGAGAGAGAGAGAGAGAGAGAGAGAGAGAGAGAGAGAGAGAGAGATGTAGGCAAACGAAGCACTAAAGACAAATTGAGGAATAAATTATAATAAGTATTTGCAAATGGGTGCTGTATTTGCAGGCGGGGGGCCCCAGAATCCGCATTTGCACTGCCGAGGCCCCGGCCTCTGATTTGGAGGCATCCAATGAATCCAAGCAAAGACTGAACCTGTCACACGGCGCTCTCCCGGGATACAAAGGCTGCCTTTCTCAGCCAGGAGGCCTTGAGAGGCTGAAGGCTGAAGTCATCTGGAGTCGCTCCCTTTTTAACGAGAAGCATGGGGGAGGAACTATGCGCTAGCTCCCCAGGTGCTGGGCTGAAGCATTATTTCATCTCTGCATTTGCTTGTAGAAATACTGATGCTGTCTAGATGTTGGATTCGTCAGTGTTTCGCTATCAGGCGAATAGCCCGTTCCCTGCATTCCGTCATGCTCCAGTGAGAACGGGAAAAGAAGTGTTGCTATATAGATACTGTGCACTGGCTTAGTTCTCAGCACTGTGATCCCTGATAGGCTAGGCCAGGAGTGTCAAACTTGTGGCCCTCCAGATGTTCATGAACTACAATTCCCATCAGTCCCTCCCAACATGAGCATTGGCTTTATACCTGAGTAGGAGGGCATTGGTGGGGTGTCAGTCCATGAACCTCTGGAGGAACGCGAGCCTGACACCTGTGAGCTAGGGCTTCTGTGAATACATTCCCATTGAGCTGTACAAACCAGGGATTTCCTCATCATTACATAGTGCTGGAAAGTCCCTCAAAGGTCATCCAGTCCAACCCTTGGCCCAATGTTGGAAAATTACAGCTACTTCCTCTCCCACTGCCCCCAATGAACCGGTTACATACAGGGTTGCTAGAGTTTGGGCTGCTGTTGTAGAAATACGGGAACGCTCCGGGGCAAATGCATAAACCTTTACAAATAGCTTCCCTTTGGTTGCTCATGCATGGTGGCTCTCCTGACCACTCAATTGAATGTATGAATGAATGAATGAATGAATGAATGAATGAATGAATGAATGAATGAATGAATGAATGAATGAAGGCAGGCCGGCACAGGCAGGCAGGCCGGCAGGCAGGCAGGCAGGCAGGCAGGCAGGCAGGCAGGCAGGCAGGCAGGCAGGCAGGGAGGGAGGGAGGGAGGGAGGGAGGAAGGAAGGAGGAAGGAAGATAGGAAGGAAGGAAGGAAGGAAGGAAGGAGGAAGGAAGGAAGGAAGGAAGGAAGGAGGGAGGGAGGGAGGGAGGGAGGGAGGGAGGAGGAAGGAAGGAAGGAGGGAGGAGGGAGGGAGGGAGGAAGGAGGAAGGAGGGAGGGAGGAAGGAAGGAAGGAAGGAAGGAAGGAGGAAGGAGGGAGGGAGGGAGGGAGGGAGGAAGGAAGGAGGAAGGAAGGGAGGAAGGGAGGGAGGAAGGGAGGAAGGAAGGAAGGAAGGAAAGAAGGAAGGAAGGAAGGAAGGAAGGAAGGAAGGAGGGAGGGAGGGAGGGAGGAGGGAGGGAGGGAGGGAGGGAGGAAGGAAGGAAGGGAGGAAGGGAGGAAGGGAGGAAGGGAGGAGGGAGGAGGAAGGGAGGAAGGGAGGAAGGGAGGAAAGAAGGAAGGGAGGAGGGAGGAGGGTGCGAGGGAGGGAGGAAGGGAGGGAGGAAGGAAGGAAGGGAGGGAGGAAGGGAGGAAAGAAGGAAGGAAGGAGGGAGGAGGGTGGAAGGGAGGGAGGAAGGGAGGGAGGGAGGGAGGGAGGGAGAGAGGGAGGGAGGAAGGAAGGAAGGAAGGAAGGAAGGAAGGAAGGAAGGAAGGAAGGAAGGAAGGAAGGAAGGAAGGAAGGAAGGAAGGAAGGAAGGAAGGAAGGAAGAGAGCTCTTTTGATTTATTTTCAACCCTTTGGTTCTGGGCTGACATTCTTGTCCAACTTTCTACACACAATAGACACAGCAAGCATAGAGCAGGAGGTTGGAATGTATGGTCTGGATGGCCCCTTCCAACTCTATGATTCTAAGCCATAAAGGATGTTCCGTTGTTGGCCCCGTGTTTCCTGATGTGGCTGGTGGAAGACTGGCAGTTTCCCCAGCAGGCAGTGCTGGCTGGATCTCCTTCCAGTGGTGTCAAAGACGGCAATCCAGCCCATTTTACCAGCCAAGTCTGATTTCAGCTGCCTCTGGCTCTTGGTCCCCAGCCAAGGCAAGCCGCTGGCACGTAACGTGCCTTGCAAGCCGACATGAAAGAGCTGAGCAGAGAACTCGCCTTCTGCAATTATTCCGCAGGTAAAGAAGGATCCTCCCGTGGGTCTGAGGGTTAATCATACAATTATATGAAACCCGCACAACCCCGGTGCACGTCGAAACCTGCAGAATTGATTCAAGAAGAACGAATTGGCCATAAGCAAACATGGGGTGGGGGGGGGGGGAACAGCTTGAAAAGATAATTTGATTCCTCCCCTACCCAAGGGCATGAGAGCAATATTAGATAAAAGTATTGAATAGGGAATACCTATTTACAAGATATTACACGGTGGTGGATTCCGCACAGCGTAAGCATCTTTGGGATGTTATCCGTTCAGGGATTTTGTGTTCCCACAGCACTGGAAGCCACAAGGATCGCCAGCCAAAACGGATCTCCCCCCCACCCCGCCTGCTGCATGGATCTCTTGTCAGCTTCACCGTGGCACCCCCCATCTTGCGTGTCGCTGTAGATTCTCCGTGAAGATTCCCCACGGAGGTTTTTTTTCCTGCTCGCACCTCATCCGCCTGTGATTTCGCTGCAAAAAGTAGATGCATAAAGTTTGTTTTGCCTAGCGGTCTGTGAAGAGCGTCAATACAGCTTCTCGGTTATTGGAAACTTTTTTGTAATTAATTCACAGGCTGCAAGATTTTTTTTTTGTTATTTCTTTATAGATGGTTGATGACACAGAGTTACATTTACACGTTTTATTCTGTGAAGCCGTGGCACAATTTACATTTGAAATTAGTGATTCTCTGCCCCTTCATGCCTTATCTTGCAATTAAAAAACGTTATTGGCATTAAAAAAAGGATAAAATAATTTTATCGCCATACACTTGGCTAATTAATTGACAACAGAGTTATCCCATAGAACTCTTTTTGAAGACACGGTTGCTAAAAATTCTGCGACTTTTGCAGTAACCTCAGGATTATAATCAGCAAAAAGAAATGTAATTCTTCAATTGTCCAATCTTGTTGGGGCTTGCAGAAGAAGAAGAAGAAGAGGAAGAGGAAGAGGAAGAGGAAGAGGAGGAGGAGGAGGAGGAGGAGGAGGAGGAGGAGGAGGAGGAGGAAGAGGAGATTGGATTTATATCCCCCCTTTCTCTCCTGTAGGTGACTCAAAGGGGCTTACAATCTCCTTTTCCTTCCCCCACAACAAACACTCTGTGAGGTGGGTGGGGCTGAGAGAGCTCCGAAGAACTGTGATTAGCCCAAGATCACCCAGCTGGCAGGTGTGGGAGTGCACAGGCCAATCTGAATTCCCCAGATAAGCCTTCACAGCTCAAGTAGCAGAGTGGGGAATCAAACCCTGTCCCTCCAGATTAGAATGCACCTGCTCTTAACCACTACGCCACTGCTGCTCAAGGGGATAATCAATCAATCAATGATTTATTTACGGTCATTGACCAGCAAGAAGGGGATAAATTACCTGCATTTCCATTTCCATCTCCTCCATTTTCATCCGCACTATCTCCAACTCCACCTCTACAAAATCTGGCCCACCCCCGGGTCCAATATTCGTGCTGCAGGAATCCGACTGCAGAAAGCTAGACAGTTACTTTTATTTTGTTCCATTGCTGTCGAACAGCAGGGGTTTGTCTCGGCTCATTTTATAAATAAATATAAAATGTACAAATGAATCATGCAACTGGTTTTGCCCAAAATAAATGTGGGCAAGAATGTCAGCATGGACTCCATCAGTGCCGGTTTGCTTCGATGATAGCCCCGATCGTTGCCTGCGCTGATCTTGGGGGAATTTTTCAGGATGCCTTCCAGATCTCTCCCAGGGTAGTCATTTTGCTGAGAACTGCCAAACGTCTTCATAATTAGTGCCAATCATGGAGTTCGTCGCTGTGATGTCAACACTAGTCCTCGGGCAACTGGCGTACTTCAGACAGTTTGGTGCAGTGTAAATACATATTAGTGATCGGGCACATGCACCTGTTGGAAACGTGAAAGGAAGCAGGCGTTTTTCAAACTGGGAGGGATACTTGGCGTTCCTAGTCATTAATGGGTAAATTATGCGACTCGATTACTACACTTGAATGCTCAACCACATGTTTCATCTTTACCAACATAAATTGCTGTTTCAGATTGATCTTTTAAAGGTAGTTTTTGGTGTTTGGGCGGATGCAAATGGTTTGGGATTGATTTTGTTGAAAGGTAAGCAAGGTCACTTCTTGGATGGGAGACCATCAAGGAAGGCTCTACAGAGGATAGTAATGGCAAACCATTTCTGCTTCTCACTTGCCTTGAAAGCCTCTTGCTGGGGTCACCATGAATTGAAAGCTAAGTAGGGTCAGTACTTAGATGGGAGGTCATTAAGGAAGGCTCTAAAGAGGACAGCAATGGCTAGCCAAATCTGCTTGAAAGCCCCTTGTTGGGGTCACCTTAAATTGGAAGCTAAGCAGGGTCACTTCTTGAATCAGAGATCACCAAGAAAGGCTCTGCAGAAGAAGGCAACGGCAAACCACCTCTGCTTCTCCCTTGCCTTGAAAGCCCCTTGCTGGGGTCACCAGAAGTTGGAAGCTAAGCAGGGTCACTTCTTGGATCAGAGACCACCAAGGAAGGCACTGCAGAAGAAGCCAATGACAAACCACCTCTGCTTCTCCCTTGCCTTGAAAGCCCCTTGCTGGGGTCTCCGTAAGTCAGTTGCAACTTGACACCACTTAGGTACATGAGACCTATCTGGGGTCAGCCTCTTGCGACCTATATCTGTGGCATGACCTTAAGGAGAGAATATGGAACGTAAATATTTCAAGCAAATTAAATATTGATATGAGGAGTGGCTCAGAATTTCCCATGGGATCATAACCATGGCTTTCTCAGATCATTTGCTAAGTTGGGCGCAAACTTTCCTGATGGAATACAACTGAAAACCATCTCTGCTCCCCTGTTGGGTTCTACGTGTCACATGACCCTGGGCTTGTTCGGTCGCATTGCCACACGAGAGGCAGATAATTTCTCCCCTACATCTCGTCATGGGCTGAATTGGTTTTTTCAGCCGGAACAGTCCTATGAGTGCAAGGCCGAATTTTTTAAAAATCGCTTCTGGATGTTGGAATGGGAATTTCTGTCCCACCTTAGCAATCATGTCACCCCCAATGTGTTTCTAAGACAGTGGTTTTCAACCTGGGGGTCGCGACGCCTTTGGGGGCCGAACAGCCCTTTCACAGGGGTCGCCTAAGAAGAAGAAGAAGAAGAAGAAGAGTTTGGATTTATATCCCCCCTTTCTCTCCTTGTAGGAGACTCATACAATCTCCTTGCCCTTCCCCCCTCATAACAAACACCCTGTGAGGTAGGTGGGGCTGAGAGAGCTCCGAAGAGCTGTGACTAGCCCAAGGTCACCCAGCTGGCATGTGTGGGAGTGTACAGGCTAATCTGAATTCCCCAGATAAGCCTCCACAGCTCAGGCGGCAGAGCTGGGAATCAAACCCGGTTCCTCCAGATTAGATACACGAGCTCTTAACCTCCTACGCCACTGCTAAGAGTCTCTGCATCAGTGTTCTCCATCTGTAAAAATGGATAAATGTTAGGGTTGGGGGTCACCACAACATGAGGAACTGTATTAAACTAGGGTCGTGGCATTAGGAAGGTTGAGAACCACTGTTCTAAGAGATAGCCAATTCTCCTCATGGTGTCCACATTCTGGTACCCCTAACAGCCAAAAAAATTACTCGTTTCCTGTACCAATATCCAAACTCCACGGTGTGGTAAGCAAACACAGTGTGTTGTGGATGATGTCTTTGTGTGGAAGTTTTCTTTAAAAAAAACATATTGTATACACATACAAAAAAAATCCAAGTAACTGCCTTTGTTCCTATCTCACAAACTGTCTCTGGCATCTATTTGTGCATTACATCACATCCCACAAGGTTTATTTCCTTTTCAACTGCTGGGAGTCTCCCGTCTTCTTTCATTCCAACGGTTTTCATGATAATCCCCGTCAGTGCCAGCTCTTCTTTACTGAATCTCCTGCTGGTATATTTCCTGCAAATTAAATCTGCCGTTGATGTCACTTAGGATTTATCTCCAAGATTCTTAAAGCTCAGACTTGGGAATAAAAACCGAAAGAGAAGGATCTAGAAAGAGGGTGGAAGTCAAATCAGCGCCAAATTAATGACCCCAAAACCCCTTATCAGTGGCCCTTTTCATACAATGCCTCCCAAACATCTTTCAAACATTTTGGAAAAAAACACCAGTTTTGTGAGTTTTGTCCGCATAGCCTGTGAAAATAAAATGTTTCAGGCGAAAATGGTTCTTTAACAAAAAGTGCTCGCGTGGCTTCAATACCTGGATATTTGAAGTCTTTGCCGGATTCTATGCAGCATCAAAACCACAACATACAAAATTTTAAAAAGGAAAATGGCATGTTCATGTAATTGGCAGGCAACAACGAATGTATTAAATGTACAGCAATGATGGGAATGATGAAGCCAGATGAGAAATAGCCCATGGGAAACTTCAGAAAATGGCAGACAGCCAGACAATCTCTGAAGCAGCAGAAAATGGTGCATGGGAAGAGAAACTAAAGTAGCAGAGTCAAAGTTGGGGGCACGGAGCTTCAAATTCAGGCAGGAGAAATAAAACATTTCCTGTTTCTCCTTACGGGCAAGAGGAGATTTTAAAACATTTTTTAAAAGGAGATTTTAAACATTTTAAACATTTTAAAAAGGAGATTTTAAAACATTTTAAAAACATTGCAGGAAAAAAAGATGGCTAATTTAGAGGATCCAAACAAAATGTTTTGAGCTGGAAATAAAACATTGGGGGGCTTGTTAAGGGGAGATGTGCGGAGTTATGGAAACATTTCATTCCTGCCTCAAAATGTTTTATTCTCTCTAGCATGTTTTTGATACGTTTTGGTCTGTCTCCTTGTATATTGCTCACAGTTTGTATATATATATATGGTGTGCACTAATGAAGGCCAAATGCGCTTACACATGTGCACTAATGAAGGCCAAATGCGCTTATATATATATATTGTCTCCTGACTTTCTTGGAGACTAAATATATCACCTTTGTGTGTGTCTCAGTTTTGGTAATCATTGATATGATAGGTTTTTTGCTTTTGGTTATTGCCCAGTTCCGCCTTACTTGTTCTTTTCAATTGTTTTTTTGGTCTTTAAGGTTGAGGACAATCAGGTACTCCCAAGTTCTGGCCTTGGGCTACCCATAAGCCTTTGCAACCTTCATCATCTCTCCCTAAGTTACCCAATGGAGCAGCAGTGGCGTAGGAGGTTAAGAGCTCGTGTATCTAATCTGGAGGAACCGGGTTTGATTCCCCACTCTGCCACTTGAGCTGTAGAGGCTTATCTGGGGAATTCAGATTAGCCTGTGCACTCCCACACACGCCAGCTGGGTGACCTTGGGCTAGTCACAGTTTCTCGGAGCTCTCTCAGCCCCACCTACCTCACAGGGTGTTTGTTGTGAGGGGGGAAGGGCAAGGATATTGTCAGCCCCTTTGAGTCTCCTGCAGGAGAGAAAGGGGGGTTATAAATCCAAACTCTCCTTCTCCTTCTCCTTCTCCTTCTCCTTCTCCTTCTCCTTCTCCTTCTCTCTCTCTCTCCTCCTCCTCCTCCTCCTCCTCCTCCTCCTCCTCCTCCTCCTTCTTCTTCTTCTTCTTCTTCTTCTTCTTCTTCTTCTTCTTCTTCTTCTTCTTCTTCTTCTTCTTCTTCTTCAGTGGAGTTATGACTGTTCCTGCCACCATGTTTGCCCTAGTGCTCCATCCAACTCTGGTCCCAATTCTGGGGGGATTCACTTTCCTTTTTCAATATAATCCCAGTCTTTACATGGGCTTTATGCTGTAGCAAAGAAAGAGACCCCCAGAGACCACCGAGCCTACTGTCTTTGGATCTCAAAACTTCATCTTACACAGAATGGGGACAGCGCAGCCAAAATATATCTGCTTGGGCCACCGCCTGCCAATTTGCCGACTGTTTTAAGAGCAAACCGGCATTTCCCCTCCGTTTATTTATATATAGCCCAACGTTTTCTGTGCAGCTTCCACAACGGATGTTGTTTTATGAAGCCGGCTTTCTCATTCTTGACTACTTCTCTTAAGGCGGTGAGTTGCCGCAAGCGGTCCTTAATGTACCCATTTATATTCTGAGCAAAGATCCTAGACTTATCCTACCATCAGAAATCCTTCAGCACTGGATATATTCGCTCCCCGCCACTGTCTCCATCATGTAGGATTACTGTGTCAGTGGAGGCAGAGGGCGGCGGGGGCGATTTCTTACTCTTTCCTACCTCCTCTTCCCCTTTAGGTTTGAAGAATAGCAAAGGCAGTCTGGAAGAGGAAGGATACAAAAGAAACGGCGCGAGTCAATCTGCAATCGTCGTTTTCAAGTGGTTTTTTCAGCAAGAGGACCAGATTCGGGTTGGGGAAAAAAACGTAAAAACGGGGGAGGGGGAGCTTAAGGTGGGCGGGGCTTTGGAAGGGGAGGGGCTCCCAATGGGATGTAATGCCGTAGAGTCCACCTAACACATGGCTATTTTCTCCTGGTTTCCTGGAGATCGGTTGTAATAGCAACAGATTTGCTGGATTTCCTATTTCCTAGAGATTGGTTGTAACAGCAACAGAAGCGAAGGTTAAGGGGGGGACACGATAGCGATGTTTAAATATTTGGAGTGAGGGAGCAAGCTCGTTTTCTGCTGCCTCAGAGACTGGGACACAGAGTAATGGATTCAAGGTGCAGGAAAAGAGATCCCACCTAAACATTAGGAAGAACTGGGGTGCTGTGTGGTTTCCGGGCTGTATGGCTGTGTTCTAGCAGCATTCTCTCCTGACGTTTCGCCTGCATCTGTGGCTGGCATCTTCAGAGGATCTGAAGCCCATACAGCCCAGAAACCACACAGCACCCCAGTGATTCCGGCCGTGAAAGCCTTTGACAATACATTAGGAAGAACTTCCTGACAGTCAGGGCTGTTCGACAGTGGAATTCACTGCCTCGGAGAGTGGTAGAGTCTCCTTCTTGGGAGGTCTTTAAACAGAGGCTGGATGGCCATCTGTCAAGGGTAATTTGATTGTGTGTTCCTGCATAGGGGGTTGGACTTGATGGCCCCTGGGGTCTCTTCCAACTCTATGATTCTATGATTTCCAGTCACCAACTGGAGGTTAGTAACGCTATGTCTCAGGGATCTCTGTGGTTTCTTGGAGGCTTTTTGGGGTTTTGGGAGGGACAAACACAGTTGCAGATGTGGCTCAACATACTGGAAACCCATGTGGCTTATAGAGAACATAGGGTATGAGCTTTCAGGAGCCTGAATGCCTTCATCAGATACTTTGACTTGTGAAAGCTTATACCCCCTCCAATGAGAACATAAGAACTAGCCTGCTGAATCAGACCAGAGTCCATCTAGTCCAGCACTCTGCTACTCGCAGTGGCCCACCAGGTGCCTTTGGGAGCTCCCAGGCAGGAGGTGAAAGCAATGGCCTTAAGAACATAAGGAAGAGCCTGCTGGATCAGACCAGAGTCCATCTAGTCCAGCACTCTGCTACTCGCAGTGGCCCACCAGGTGCCTTTAGAGACTCCCACAGGCAGGATGGGAGAGAAACAATGGCCCTTGGGGAACATGGGAAGAGCCTGCTGGATCAGACCAGAGTCCATCTAGTCCAGCACTCTGCTACTCGCAGTGGCCCACCAGGTGCCTTTGGGAGCTCACAGGCAGGATGTGAAAGCAATGGCCTTCTGCTGCTGCTGCTCCTGAGCACCTGGTCTGCTAAGGCATTTGCAATCTCAAATCAAGGAGGATCAAGATTGGTAGCCATGGATGGACTTCTCCTCCATAAATCTGTCCAAGCCCTTTTTAAAGCTATCCAGGTTAGTGGCCATCACCACCTCCTGTGGCAGCATATTCCAAACACCAATCACACGCTGCGTGAAGAAGTGTTTCCTTTTATTAGTCCTAATTCTTCCCCCCAGCATTTTCAATGAATGCCCCCTGGTTCTAGTATTGTGAGAAAGAGAGAAAAATTTCTCTCTGTCGACATTTTCCACCCCATGCATAATTTTATAGACTTCAATCATATCCCCCCTCAGACGTCTCCTCTCCAAACTAAAGAGTCCCAAACGCTGCAGCCTCTCCTCATAAGGAAGGTGCCCAAGTCCCTCAATCCTCCTCGTTGCCCTTCTCTGCACTTTTTCTATCTCTTTGATAAACCTAGTTGGTCTTTAAAGTGCTACTGGGTTCAAATCTTGCTGTTCCACTGTAGATCAACAAGGCTACCCCTGAATCGATCATCTTGGTCAACAAGTTGATGCAGAAATGGTCTCTTGTGGCTGAAAACTTTGGAAGCCGTTGTGCACACGGAGTGGATCCAGCAATACGAATCAGACAGCAAAAGCAGCCACACATAGGTGGCAGGTGACCTTACAGATTGGGATCCTGCTAAGGGTGGTGGAGAGATCTGCCGCAGGGGTCAGAATCCATTGGGAGATCTCCTGTGCATGACCAACACGATGCTCCTGTGCGTTCCAATCAGATTTGTGTCAGAGACCGTTCCCGAGATATTCATTGATAAGCCAAAAGGTACCGTTTATTTTCTTTCTCAGCCTGCCTGATTTGCAGGGCCTTGCAGGGTCGCAAAGTGACCCCATTCCGTAAAATTAGTAAGACATCTTGGCCAAGAATGTTTGGCCGACTCAGAACAGCCATTGACAAGTTTGTAAAGCAAGAGGGAAAGGGAAAATATTTCCGGCTTGCCAGCATTCCGATTTGTTGCAGCTTGCAAACTGAACTGAAACATTGCCCCCCGCCCCCGCCCCCGGCCACTGGAGTGGGTTTTGCCAGCACACCAGATGTGAATTCTGGCAAGTTAGGGGACTCCAGGGAGCCAACCAGAATGGGACATCCTCAAGTCTCCCTTCCAGACTATGGGGTGGCTCCCTTTTTACAAAAATGCACTCTAAAACTTGGGAATTGACGTGAAACTAGTTTCCGCATGTGTGGAGTCAGACTAGGATCTGGGAGAGCAAGGTTTGAATCCCCCACTCTGCTACGAGTGACCTCAGACTACGCATTCTCCCCCAGCCTGGCCTACCTCACAGAGTTATTGCGATGATGAAATGGAAGAGAAAGTCATGTGATTGGAGAAAGGGTAAGATTTTTTAAAATCCCTAAATGTAGATCTGTAAAATGGGGAGGTGACAACATAGGAACTTTGAACTGGGGGAAACCTCCCATGCTCAGTGAAGCAGTCTTCTTCTTCTTCTTCTTCTTCTTCTTCTTCTTCTTCTTCTTCTTC